>NC_091294.1:79943749-80033493 GCF_038502225.1 Cherax quadricarinatus
ACCACAACTACAACCATTATTACCACTACCTTAACCATTATTACCACAAGTACTACCACCATTATTACCACAACTACCACCACCCTTATTACCACAAGTATTACCACCATTATTACCACAACTACCACCACCCTTATAACCACAAGTACTTCCACCATTATTACCACAATTACTACCATTATTACTGCAACTAGTACCATTATTACCACTACTACCATTATTACTACAACTACTACCACCATTATTACCAAACTACTACCACTACCCATCAGTTACACAACCCAGGGCAACATGGGTTTAGAGCAGGTCGCTCCTGTCTGTCTCAACTACTGGATCACTACGACAAGGTCCTAAATGCACTAGAAGACAAAAAGAATGCAGATGTAATATATACAGACTTTGCAAAAGCCTTTGACAAGTGTGACCATGGTGTAATAGCGCACAAAATGCGTGCTAAAGGAATAACAGGAAAAGTCGGTCGATGGATCTATAATTTCCTCACTAACAGAACACAGAGAGTAGTCGTCAACAGAGTAAAGTCCGAGGCAGCTACGGTGAAAAGCTCTGTTCCACAAGGCACAGTACTAGCTCCCATCTTGTTCCTCATCCTCATATCTGACATAGACAAGGATGTCAGCCACAGCACCGTGTCTTCCTTTGCAGATGACACCCGAATCTGCATGACAGTGTCTTCCATTGCAGACACTGCAAGGCTCCAGGCGGACATTGCAGACACTGCAATGCTCCAGGCGGACATCAACCAAATCTTTCAGTGGGCTGCAGAAAACAATATGAAGTTCAACGATGAGAAATTTCAATTACTCAGATATGGTAAACATGAAGAAATTAAATCTTCATCAGAGTACAAAACAAATTCTGGCCACAAAATAGAGCGAAACACCAACGTCAAAGACCTGGGAGTGATCATGTCGGAGGATCTCACCTTCAAGGACCATAACATTGTATCAATCGCATCTGCTAGAAAAATGACAGGATGGATAATGAGAACTTTCAAAACTAGGGAGGCCAAGCCCATGATGACACTCTTCAGGTCACTTGTTCTATCTAGGCTGGAATATTGCTGCACACTAACAGCACCTTTCAAGGCAGGTGAAATTGCCGACCTAGAAAATGTACAGAGAACCTTCACGGCGCGCATAACGGAGATAAAACACCTCAATTACTGGGAGCGCTTGAGGTTCCTAAACCTGTATTCCCTGGAACGCAGGAGGGAGAGATACATGATTATATACACCTGGAAAATCCTAGAGGGACTAGTACCGAACTTGCACACGAAAATCACTTACTACGAAAGCAAAAGACTTGGCAGACGATGCAACATCCCCCGAATGAAAAGCAGGGGTGTCACTAGCACGTTAAGAGACCATACAATAAGTGTCAGGGGCCCGAGACTGTTCAACTGCCTCCCAGCATACATAAGGGGGATTACCAACAGACCCCTGGCAGTCTTCAAGCTGGCACTGGACAAGCACCTAAAGTCAGTTCCTGTTCAGCTGGGCTGTGGCTCGTACGTTGGTTTGCGTGCAGCCAGCAGCAACAGCCTGGTTGATCAGGCTCTGATCCACCAGGAGGCCTGGTCACAGACCGGGCCGCGGGGGCGTTGACCCCCGGAACTCTCTCCAGGTAAACTCCAGGTAAACTATTATTACCGCAACTAGTACCACCATTATTACCACAACAACTACAATTATTACCACAACTACCACCACCATTATTACCACAACTACCACTGTCATTATTACCACAACTACCACCACCAATATTACTACAACTACTTCCACCATTATTACAATAACTGCTACCACCATTATTACCACAATGACTACAGTTATTACCACAAGTACCACCTCCATTATTACCCCAACTACCACCACCATTATTACCAACAGTTACTGCCATTAATACCACAACTACTACCAGCATTTTTACCACAACTTTCACCACCATTATTTCCACAACTACGTCCATTATTACGATAACTACCACCACCATTATTACCACAACTTCCACCATTATTACCACAACTACCACCACCATTATTACCACAACTACCACCATTATTACCACAACTACCTCCACGATTATTAACACAACTGCTACTGTTATTACCACATCTACAACCACCATTATTACCACAATTACTACAACCATTATTACCACAACTACTACCATTATTACCACACCTACGACCATTATTATCACAACTACTACCACCATTATTACCACAATTACCAGCACCACTACCACTATCATCACAAGTACCACAAGTACTCCCTCTGCTTCAACTACCACCACTACCACAACTACCATCGATACAACTATCATCACCACCACCACAACTTCCACCACTACAACTACTACCACATCCACTACCACAATTATCACCACTACCTCCACCACCACCATCACAACTTCCACCACGAACACAGCTACCACCACCACAACTACCACCACGAACACAGCTACCACCACCACAACCACCACCACGAACACAGCTACCACCACCACAACTACCACATCGACCACCACCACCATAAGTACCATCACCACAACTACCACCACCACCACCACCATCACAACTACCACCACTACCACTACTAGACAACTACCACCACAACCACTACCCCAAGTACCACCAACACAACCTCCACAACTACCACCACTACCACAACTACCACTACTAGACAACTACCACCACAACCACCACCACTACCCCAAGAACCACCAACACAACCTCCACAACTACTGGCACTGCCACGACTACCACAGTGACCACCACCTCCACAAGTACTACCACCACCACAACTTCAATAGCAACCACCACCACCACAACTACCTCCACTACCATAATTACCACATTGACCACCACCACCACCACCACTGCAAGTTCCACCACCACAAGTAACACCACCGCCACAACTACCACCAGTGCAACCACCACTACACATACCACCACCACAACCTCTACAACTACCAGCACTACCACGACTACCACAGTGACCACCACCTCCACAAGTACCACCACCACAACTTCCAACAGTACCACCACTTCCACAACTACCACCACCACCACAACTTCAATAGCAACCACCACCACCACCACCACAAGTACCACCACCACAACCACCACCACCACAACCACTACCACAAGTACCTCCACTACCACAATTACCACATTGACCACCACCACCACCGCAAGCTCCACCACCAGTACAACCACCACCACATGTACCACCACCACGATCACTACCACCACTACCACAACTACCACCACCACAGATGTGCCGCTGGTAGACCTAACTCTGGATGAAGGCATCAACATAGAGAACATCAAGGAAGGTGACAACGTGACCTTGATATGTAGTGTCACCGCTAACCCACCAGTCAAGCATGTCTACTGGTACCATCGTGTAAGTCATGTCACTAGTACCATTGTGTCCGTCATTTCACTAGTACCATTGTGTAAGTCAGTCAAGCATGTCTACTGGTACCATCGTGTAAGTCATGTCACTAGTACCATTGTGTAAGTCAGTCAAGCATGTCTACTGGTGCCATTGTGTAAGTCATGTCACTAGTACCATTGTGTCCGTCATGTCACTAGTACCATTGTGTAAGTCAGTCAAGCATGTCTACTGGTGCCATTGTGTAAGTCATGTCACTAGTACCATTGTGTAAGTCATGTCACTAGTACCATTGTGTCCATCATGTCACTAGTACCATTGTGTAAGTCAGTCAAGCATGTCTACTGGTGCCATCGTGGTAGTCATGTCACTTGTACCATTGTGTAAGTCAATCAAGCATGTCTACTGGTACCATTGTGTAAGTCATGTCACTAGTACCATTGTGTCTGTCATGTCACTAGTACCATTGTGTAAGTCAGTCAAGCATGTCTACTGGTGCCATCGTGATAGTCATGTCACTTGTGCCATTGTGTAAGTCAATCAAGCATGTCTACTGGTAACATCGTGTATGTCATGTCACTAGTACCATTGTGTCTGTCATGTCACTAGTACCATTGTGTAAGTCAGTCAAGCATGTCTACTGATGCCATCGTGATAGTCATGTCACTTGTGCCATTGTGTAAGTCAATCAAGCATGTCTACTGGTAACATCGTGTATGTCATGTCGCTAGTACCATTGTGTCTGTCATGTCACTAGTACCATTGTGTAAGTCAGTCAAGCATGTCTACTGGTGCCATCATGGTAGTCATGTCACTTGTACCATTGTGTAAGTCAAGCATGTCTACTGGTACCATTGTGTCCGTCATGTCACTAGTACCATGTTGTAAGTCATGTCACTAGTACATCATATTAGTCAAGATGTCTACTGTTACCATGGTGTAAGTCATGTCACTATTACCAGTCATGTTACTTGTACCATTGTGTAAATCAGTCAAGCATGTCTAATGGTACCATCATGTAAGTCCTGTCACTAGTACCATTGTGTTCATCATGTCACTAGTACCATGGTGTAAGTCATGTCACTAGTACCATTGTGTAAGTCAGTCAAGCATGTCTACTGGTACCATCGTGTAAGTCACGTCACTTGTACCATTGTTTAAGTCAGTCAAGCATGTCTACTGGTACCATTGTGTATGTCATGTCACTATTACCATGGTGTAAGTCATGTCACTATTACCATGGTGTAAGTCATGTCATTATATTTTTGAGTACGTAAAAATTGGATCAGATGTTCTAAATTAAAGTGTATTCTAAGTATCTAAATCAGTTAGACTGTCAGCGGTACGTATAACCAAGCTTAAGACCATCAGCAGTACTTATAACCAAGCTTAAGTCTGTCAGCAGTACTCATAACCAAGCTTAAAACTGTAAGCAGCACTTATAACCAAGTTTAAGACTGTCAGCAGTACTTATAACTAAGGTTAAGACTGTCAGCAGTACTTATAACCAAGCTTAAGACTGTCAGCAGTACTTATAACCAAGCTTAAGACTGTCAGCAGTACTTATAACCAAGCTTAAGACTGTCAGCAGTACTTATAACCAAGCTTAAGACTGTCAGCAGTACGTATAACCAAGCTTAAGACTGTCACCAATACTTATAACCAAGATTAAGGCTGTCAGCAGTAATTATAACCAAGCTTAAGACTGTCAGCAGTACTTACAGCTAAGCTTAAGACTGTCAGCAGCACTTATAACCAAGCTTAAGACTGTCAGCAGTACTTATAACCACGCTTACGACTGTCAGCAGTACTTATAACCAAGCTTAAGACTGTCAACAGTACTTATAACCTAGCTTTGGTCTGTCAGCAGTACTTATAACCAAGCTTAAGACTGTCAGCAGTACTTACAACCAAGCTTAAGACTGTCAGCAGTATTTATAACCAAGTGTAAGACTGTCAGCAGTACTTATAACAAAGCTTAAGACTGTCAGCAGTACTTATAACCAAACTTAAGACTGTCAGCAGTACTTATAACCAAACTTAAGACTGTCAGCAGCACTTATACCCAAGCTTAAGACTGTCAGCAGTACTTATAACCAAGCTTGTGACTGTCAGCAGTACTTATAACCAAGCTTAGGACTGTCAGCAGTACTTATAACCAAGCTTAAGACTGTCAGCAGTACTTATAACCAAGCTTAAAACTGTCAGCCATAATTATAATCAAGCTTAAGACTGTCAGCAGTACTTATAACCAAGCTTAAGACTGTCAGCAGTACTTATAACCAAGCTTAGGTCTGTCAGCAGTACTTATAACCAAGCTTAGGTCTGTCAGCAGTGCTTATAACCAAGCTTACAACTGTCAGCAGTACTTATAACCAAGCTTAAGACTGTCAGCATTACTTATAACCAAGCTTAAGACTGTCAGCAGTACTTACAACCATTCTTAAGACTGTCAGCAGTACTTATAACCAAGCTTAAGACTGTCAGCAGTACGTATAACCAAGCTTAAGACTGTCAGCAGTACTTATAACCAAGCTTAAGACTGTCAGCAGCACTTATAACCAAGCGTATGACTGTCAGCAGTAAATATAACAAAGCTTAAGACTGTCAGCAGTACTTATAACTAAGCTTAAGACTGTCAGCAGTACTTACAACAAGGCTTAAGACTGTCAGCAGTACTTATAACCAAGCTTAAGACTGTCAGCAGTACTTATAACCAAGCTTAAGACTGTCAGCAGTACTTATAACCAAGCTTAAGACTGTCAGCAGTACTTATAACCAAGCTTATGACTGTCAGCAGTACTTACAACGAAGCTTAAGACTGTCAGCAGTACTTACAACAAGGCTTAAGACTGTCAGCAGTACTTATAACCAAGCTTAAGACTGTCAGCAGTACTTATAACCAAGCTTAAGACTGTCAGCAGTACTTATAACCAAGCTTAAGACTGTCAGCAGTACTTATAACCAAGCTTATGACTGTCAGCAGTACTTACAACGAAGCTTAAGACTGTCAGCAGTACTTATAACCAAGCTTAAGACTGTCAGCAGTACTTATAACCAAGCTTAACACTGTCAGCAGTACTTATAACCAAGCTTAAGACTCTCAGCAGTACGTATAACGAAGTTTAAGACTGTCACCAATACTTATAACCAAGATTAAGGTTGTCAGCAGTAATTATAACCAAGCTTAAGACTGTCAGCAGTACTTACAGCTAAGCTTAAGACTGTCAGCAGTACTTATAACCAAGCTTAAGACTGTCAGCAGTACTTATAACCAAGCTTAAGACTGTCAGCATTACTTATAACCAAGCTTAAGGCTGTCAGCAGTACTTATAATGAAGCTTAAGACTGTCAGCAGTACTTACAACCAAGATTAAGTCTGTCAGCAGTACTTATATTCAAGCTTAGGTCTGTCAGCAGTACTTATAACCAAGCTTATGACTGTCAGCAGTACTTACAACGAAGCTTAAGACTGTCAGCAGTACTTATAACCAAGCTTAAGACTGTCAGCAGTAGTTGCAACCAGGCTTAAGTCTGTCAGCAGTACTTATAACCAAGCTTAAGACTGTCAGCAGTATTTACAACCAGGCTTAAGACTGTCAGCAGTATTTATAACCAGACTTAAATCTGTCAGCAGTACTTATAACTAAGCTTAAGACTGTCAGCAGTACTTATAACCAAGCTTAACTCTGTCAGAAGTACTTATAACCAAGCTTAAGACTGTCTGCAATATTTACAACCAAGCTTAAGTCTGTCAGCAGAACTTATAACCAAGCTTAAGACTGTCAGCAATACTTATAACCAAGCTTAAGACTGTCAGCAGTATTTACAACCAAGCTTAAGACTGTCAGTAGTACTTATCACCAAACTTAAGACTGTCAGGAGTACTTATAACCAAACTTAAGACTGTCAGCAGTACTTATCACCAAGCTTAAGACTGTCAGCACTACTTATAGCTAAGCTTAAGACTCTACCACACCATTAGACTGTCAGATAGATAGATATGTATGTTATTATAGTGGTAATATACATGATAATAATGATTGTATTGTTTGATGCGAGGCAGGGGAGTCAGCTTGAAGGTAATGCATCAGCTGGGATCACCATGAATAACCTGAAGCTCAAGCTGAGAGATATACAACGTGATCAAGCTGGTCTATATTCCTGTGTTGCTTCGAACATTGTGGGTGACGGAGAGAGTGATCCACTGGTGCTACATGTTAAGTGTAAGTAGTAGTAGTAGTACTAGTACTAGTAGTAGTAGTATTAGTAGTAGTAGTAGTATTACTAGTAGTAGCTGTATATTTTGCCACCGAAGTGGCTAGTTTATTGTGCACCTCATATCCATCCTGTGGATGGTAGCACAAAAGCATATGGATACATAATAGGCCTAGGAACTAGGCCCCGAAAGGGTTAACAGGAGTACATCTGTATTTATATCTACAGTTCACTTAACGCTTTCTTGATAGTTGTGACAGGATCAACAGACATAACACCAGACACAAACATCTCTATGACATTCCCCGTGTCCGACTAAACCTTTACAGAAATTCAATGTATTTCAAAGGAACTAAAATCTGGAACACCCTACCTGAAAACTCTAGAACTGCAGGCACATTCATCACTTTCAAAACTACAGTTAGAAAAAATCTTATCTCCCTGATACACCCTGACAACTAACTACATAATAACCACCTGGTGGTTCACAATTACACTCACTCACCCACTGACTATAAACACAGAAATACTAATCTTAATCTTAAAATAATAAATCCTAACTAGTCATAAGTTTGCCTATGATACTCCAATATGGACACTTTGTATTGTGCCAAAACAAAAGCATTCACATTGCTAAACTCACAAATTATGATGTAGTCACTTAGCCTTAATACCATAATCTGTAAGGATTTAATGTTAAGAATTAATCTAAGTCTGCCCGAAATGCCTAGCCATGCTAAATGTCCTAGTGGCCCCCTCTGTAATTAGTATTTTATAACATGTAAACCACACAATATCCAAATCCTGTAAACCCCACATTGTAACCCTTATAGAGAATAAACTTGATTTGATTTGAATTGATTTGATCTGTTACAAGCAAATTTAGGAAATTTGCTTAATATGTCTGGTATCATATTTTTATTAATAAGACATCTTGACATGTCACATAGGTTATTATAGTGTCTATCTATCTATTCTTCAGTAAGTGGACAATTAAGCACATAGTGATCAAGACAGTGACCATAGGCCTGGCCACATGCTTTGCATTTGGTTTGATTATCATCTGTGTGTCTGTCAAACTGCCAGAAGTACTTGTAACCAAGCCTAAGCCTGGCCACTACAACATCAGTCAGTACTTGTAACCAAGCTTAAGCCTGGCCACTACAACATCAGTCAGTACTTGTAACCAAGCCTGAGCCTGCCCACTACAACATCAGTCAGTACTTGTAACCAAGCCTAAGCCTGGCCACTACAACATCAGTCAGTACTTGTAACCAACCCTAAGCCTGGCCACTACAACATCAGTCAGTACTTGTAACCAAGCCTAAGCCTGGCCACTACAACATCAGTCAGTACTTGTAACCAAGCCTAAGCCTGGCCACTACAACATCAGTCAGTACTTGTAACCAACCCTAAGCCTGGCCACTACAACATCAGTCAGTACTTGTAACCAAGCCTAAGCCTGGCCACTACAACATCAGTCAGTACTTGTAACCAATCCATCGACCGACTTTTCCTGTTATTCCAAAATGCGCGCTAAAGGAATAACAGGAAAAGTTGGTCGATGGATCTATAATTTCCTCACTAACAGAACACAGAGAGTAGTCGTCAACAGAGTAAAGTCCGAGGCAGCTACGGTGAAAAGCTCTGTTCCACAAGGCACAGTACTAGCTCCCATCTTGTTCCTCATCCTCATATCCGACATAGACAAGGATGTCAGCCACAGCACCGTGTCTTCCTTTGCGGATGACACCCGAATCTGCATGACAGTGTCTTCCATTGCAGACACTGCAAGGCTCCAGGCGGACATCAACCAAATCTTTCAGTGGGCTGCAGAAAACAATATGAAGTTCAACGATGAGAAATTTCAATTACTCAGATATGGTAAACATGAGGAAATTAAATCTTCATCAGAGTACAAAACAAATTCTGGCCACAAAATAGAGCGAAACACCAACGTCAAAGACCTGGGAGTGATTATGTCGGAGGATCTCACCTTCAAGGACCATAACATTGTATCAATCACATCTGCTAGAAAAATGACAGGATGGATAATGAGAACCTTCAAAACTAGGGAGGCCAAGCCCATGATGACACTCTTCAGGTCACTTGTTCTATCTAGGCTGGAATATTGCTGCACTCTAACAGCACCTTTCAAGGCAGGTGAAATTGCCGACCTAGAAAATGTACAGAGAACTTTCACGGCGCGCATAACGGAGATAAAACACCTCAATTACTGGGAGCGCTTGAGGTTTCTAAACCTGTATTCCCTGGAACGCAGGAGGGAGAGATACATGATTATATACACCTGGAAAATCCTAGAGGGACTAGTACCGAACTTGCACACGAAAATCACTCACTACGAAAGCAAAAGACTTGGCAGACGATGCACCATCCCCCCAATGAAAAGCAGGGGTGTCACTAGCACGTTAAGAGACCATACAATAAGTGTCAGGGGCCCGAGACTGTTCAACTGCCTCCCAGCACACATAAGGGGGATTACCAACAGACCCCTGGCAGTCTTCAAGCTGGCACTGGACAAGCACCTAAAGTCAGTTCCTGATCAGCCGGGCTGTGGCTCGTACGTTGGTTTGCGTGCAGCCAGCAGCAACAGCCTGGTTGATCAGGCGCTGATCCACCAGGAGGCCTGGTCACAGACCGGGCCGCGGGGGCGTTGACCCCCGAAACTCTCTCCAGGTAAACTCCAGGTAAGCCTGGCCACTACAACATCAGTCAGTACTTGTAACCAAGCCTAAGCCTGGCCACTACAACATCAGTCAGTACTTGTAACCAACCCTAAGCCTGGCCACTACAACATCAGTCAGTACTTGTAACCAAGCCTAAGCCTGGCCACTACAACATCAGTCAGTACTTGTAACCAACCCTAAGCCTGGCCACTACAACATCAGTCAGTACTTGTAACCAAGCCTAAGCCTGGCCACTACAACATCAGTCAGTACTTGTAACCAACCCTAAGCCTGGCCACTACAACATCAGTCAGTACTTGTAACCAAGCCTAAGGCTGGCCACTACAACATCAGTCAGTACTTGTAACCAACCCTAAGCCTGGCCACTACAACATCAGTCAGTACTTGTAACCAAGCCTAAGCCTGGCCACTACAACATCAGTCAGTACTTGTAACCAAGCCTAAGCCTGGCCACTACAACATCAGTCAGTACTTGTAACCAACCCTAAGCCTGGCCACTACAACATCAGTCAGTACTTGTAACCAAGCCTAAGCCTGGCCACTACAACATCAGTCAGTACTTGTAACCAACCCTAAGCCTGGCCACTACAACATCAGTCAGTACTTGTAACCAAGCCTAAGGCTGGCCACTACAACATCAGTCAGTACTTGTAACCAACCCTAAGCCTGGCCACTACAACATCAGTCAGTACTTGTAACCAAGCCTAAGCCTGGCCACTACAACATCAGTCAGTACTTGTAACCAAGCCTAAGCCTGGCCACTACAACATCAGTCAGTACTTGTAACCAAGCCTAAGCCTGGCCACTACAACATCAGTCAGTACTTGTAACCAAGCCTAAGCCTGGCCACTACAACATCAGTCAGTACTTGTAACCAAGCCTAAGCTTGGCCACTACAACATCAGTCAGTACTTGTAACCAAGCCTAAGCCAGGCCACTACAACATCAGTCAGTACTTGTAACCAAGCCTAAGCCTGGCCACTACAACATCAGTCAGTACTTGTAACCAAGCCTAAGCCTGGCCACTACAACATCAGTCAGTACTTGTAACCAAGCCTAAGCCTGGCCACTACAACATCAGTCAGTACTTGTAACCAACCCTAAGCCTGGCCACTACAACATCAGTCAGTACTTGTAACCAAGCCTAAGCCTGGCCACTACAACATCAGTCAGTACTTGTAACCAAGCCTAAGCCTGGCCACTACAACATCAGTCAGTACTTGTAACCAACCCTAAGCCTGGCCACTACAACATCAGTCAGTACTTGTAACCAAGCCTAAGCCTGGCCACTACAACATCAGTCAGTACTTGTAACCAAGCCTAAGCCAGGCCACTACAACATCAGTCAGTACTTGTAACCAAGCCTAAGCCTGGCCACTACAACATCAGTCAGTACTTGTAACCAAGCCTAAGCCTGGCCACTACAACATCAGTCAGTACTTGTAACCAAGCCTAAGCCTGGCCACTACAACATCAGTCAGTGTTCACATTGCACGTTGCTCCATAAACATACTAATCAGCCTTCATATTATTATAGTGGGTTATTAATCAACCTTCATGTTATTATAGTGGATTATAGATCTACTCAGACTTCTAATTGCATTCCTATAACATTTTCATTATTTACTTCTCTCCTAATATTATTCCTAATGCTAGACACACATTCTACAGTATCCTTCAGGGTAATTTTCTTGGCTAACATAACTTTATCATGTAGTAGTAGTAGTAATAGTAGTAGTGGCATGATGGAATCCATAACAATTGTACATCCATTCCTTTTACCCAGATTTTTGAGTATTCATACCTGGCTTGTGGAGTGATCATGTTAGTCAATGTTGTGAGTCTAGAGCCTTCAGTGATGGTGTATAAATATACTTAGGTGGATGAGTCTTATTGTAGCCAGCTAGCCCACTGGCTTACACACTGAGCTGGCATTTTACCATACACTTGCTGCTAGTTCAAGCCCCACCCGTACGGTGGTGTGTTTAGAGTCAGTAGTGATCATAGAGTCAGGCTCTGTGTTGTTAGGATGACAAGCAATTCATGACTAGGTGTTAATGCTTATCCCTAATTCAACAAAGTTGCTATCATTCTTAACTAGGCAGTTAGCAACAAGAGCAGATGTAGCCCTGCTAGTAGATTCCCACTGGAGATAGCAACAAGAGCAGATGTAGCCCTGTTAGTAGACTCCCACTGGAGGTAGCAACAAGAGCAGATGTAGCCCTGTTAGTAGACTCCCACTGGAGGTAGCAACAAGAGCAGATGTAGCCCTGCTAGTAGACTCTCACTGGAGGTAACAACAAGAGCAGATGTAGCCCTGCTAGCAGACTCCCACTGAAGGTAGTAACAAGAGCAGATGTAGCCCCACTAGTAGACTCCTCTTGGATCCATTACTGTCTAGAACTGGTGAGAAATTATCACTAGTAGTAGGCCAGAGATTTTGTCCTGAGCAGTTGCTTTTACAAGTTATTTAAGGAAGGGCTTACAAATGATAATCTCCTTGGGAGGAGCCTGCACATATGTGATATTAAGCGATCGCAGCTTCCATGGAGGGGTGAAATGTGCCTCCATGGAGGGGTGAAATGTGCCTCCATGGAGGGGTGAAATGTGCCTCCATGGAGGGGTGAAATGTTTTTACAACCCATTTTGATGTGTGTGCATTTGTAGATAGTAACATTCCTAGTGACACTGAGATGTGCGTAGTGATCAAAATGGAGTGTACACTTGTTCCTATCATCAACCTATAGTGGTGAACCTCAGTCTGTAGTAGTAGTAGTAATAGTGGCAGTAGCAGTAGTAATAGTAGCAGTAGTACCAACAGTAGTAGTAGTAGTAATAGTAGTAGCAGTAGTAATAGTAGCAGTAGTAGTAGGTAGCAGTAGTACCAACAGTAGTAGTAGTAGTAATAGCAGTAGTAGTAGCAGTATTAGTAGTAATAGTAGTAGCACTAGTAGCAGTAGTAGTAGTAATTATAGTAGTAGTAGCAGCAGCAGTAGTAGCAGTAGTAGTAGCACTAGTAGCAGTAGTAGTAGCAGTAGTAGTAGCAGTAGTAGTAGTAATAGTAGTAGTAGCAGTAATAGTAGTAGTAGCAGTAGTAGCAGTAGCTGCAGTAGTAGTAGTGATTATAGTAGTACTAGCAGTAGTAGCAGTAGTAGAAGTAATAGTAATAGTAGTAGTAGCAGTAGCAGCAGTAGTAGCAGTAGTAGTAGTAATAGTAATAGTAGTAGTAGTAGCAGTAGTAGCAGTAGTAGTAGTAATTATAGTAGTAGCAGTAGTAGTAGTAGTAGTCAACACTATTATATAGTAGTAACTACTATTATAGAAACTACTTTCATAAATTACTCAGATAGTAACTGGTATTACTCACATATAACTACTATCAAAGTAACTGGTATTAATCACATAGTAACTACTATCAGAGTAACTGGTATTAATCACATATAACTACTATCAGAGTAACTGGTATTAATCACATATAACTACTATCAGAGTAACTGGTATTAATCACATAGTAACTACTATCAGAGTAACTGGTATTAATCACATATAACTACTATCAGAGTAACTGGTATTAATCACATAGTAACTACTATCAGAGTAACTGGTATTAATCACATAGTAACTACTATCAGAGTAACTGGTATTAATCACATATAACTACTATCAAAGTAACTGGTATTAATCACATATAACTACTATCAGAGTAACTGGTATTAATCACATATAACTACTATCAGAGTAACTGGTATTAATCACATATAACTACTATCAGAGTAACTGGTATTAATCACATATAACTACTATCAGAGTAACTGGTATTAATCACATATAACAACTATCAAAGTAACTGGTATTAATGACCTACTCTTCACAGATGTACCAGTCTGCTCCAGTACCTTGGATCAAGTACTTGGAGCGGCCAAGGAGGACCAGGTGGAGCTGGTGTGTCGGGTCGATGCCTCGCCGGATCGGGTCACCTTCCGCTGGTATTTCCGGACCCCTGAGCAACTGGTGGCCCTGGACCCCAAGCTCTCCACGGCCCAGGACCGTTCTTCTGTGCTCAACTACCGGGTTGTTAAGGATGACGACTATGGCGAGGTGTTGTGTTTCGCCGCTAATGACCTGGGCGAGCAGTCTGTCCCATGTAGTTTTAGCGTCGTTCCCACCAGGGAACCTGACGCCCCAGAGAACTGCACCTTGACCAATCAGACTACTGACACACTGGTCGTCCAGTGTCGTCCTGGCTATGATGGCGGACTCAAGCAGCGCTTCATCTTGGAAGTCTTTGAATCGGTTGAATCAGCCGAATCAGTGGAGTCGTATGGGGATTCCGAGGGTGATTCACGAGGAGTTGTTACGAATGTGACGGTGGGAGAAGTGCCGGTGTTCGCCGTGGACGACCTGCAGCCCGGCACATCATACTTCCTGGTAGTTTATGCTCTTAACGACCAGGGCGCCAGCAGGAGACGACACCTGCATAGTTTTACACTGCCTACAGTGCCAGACCACAGGACCAGTAAGTGGCAGTGTGTACACTGCTGGTGTATACTACTGGTATACACTGATGGTGTACACTGCTGGTGTACACTGCTAGCATACACTGCTGGTTTACACTGCTGATGTACACTGCTGTGTACAGTGATGGTGTACACTGCTGTGTACACTGCTGATGTACACTATGTACACTTCTCATGCACACTGTACACTGTCTTCTAGCTGACAGTCTTGTGATGTAGTAGCTGTCAGTCTTGTGGTGTAGTAGCTGTCAGTCTTGTGGTGTAGTAGCTGTCAGTCTTGTGGTGTAGTAGCTGTCAGTACTGTGATGTAGTAGCTGTCAGTCTTGTGGTGTAGTAGCTGTCAGTCTTATGGTGTAGTAGTTGTTGCTACCCTGGTCCACTCTCGTTGCTTCAATGGTCCACCCTTGTTGCTACCCTGGTCAACTCTTGTTGCTACCCTGGTCCACTCTTGTTGCTACCCTGGTCCACTCTTGTTGCTACCCTGTTCCACTCTTGTTGCTACCCTAGTCCACTCATGTTGCTACCCTGGTCCACTCATATTGCTACCCTGGTCCACTCATGTTGCTACCCTGGTTCACTCTTGTTGCTTCAATGGTCCACCCTTGTTGCTACCCTGGTCCACTCTTGTTGCTACCCTGGTCCACTCATGTTGCTACACTGGTCCACTCTTGTTACTACCCTAGTCCACTCATGTTGCTACCCTGGACCACTCATGTTGCTACCTTGGTCCACCCTTGTTGCTACCCTGGTCCACTCTTGTTGCTACCCTGGTCCACTCTTGTTGCTACCCTTGTCCACCATTGTTGCTACCCTTGTCCACCATTGTTGCTACCCTGGTCCACCCTTGTTGCTACCCTGGTCCACCCTTGTTGCTAACCTGGTCCACCCTTGTTGCTACCCTGGTCCACCCTTGTTGCTACCCTTGTCCACCATTGTTGCTGCCCTGGTCCACCCTTGTTGCTACCCTGGTCCACTGTTGTTGCTACCCTGGTCCACCCTTGTTGCTACCCTGGTCCACCCTTGTTGCTACCCTGGTCCACCCTTGTTGCTACCATGGTCCACCCTTGTTGCTACCCTGGTCCACCCTTGTTGCTACCCTGGTCCACCCTTGTTGCTACCCTGGTCCACCCTTGTTGCTACCCTAGTCCACCCTTGTTGCTACCCTGGTCCACCCTTGTTGCTACCCTGGTCCACCCTTGTTGCTACCCTGGTCCACTCTTGTTGCTACCCTGGTCCACCCTTGTTGCTACCCTGGTCCACCCTTGTTGCTACCCTGGTCCACCCTTGTTGCTACCCTGGTCCATCCTTGTTGCTACCCTGGTCCACCCTTGTTCCTAACCTGGTCCACCCTTGTTGCTACCCTGGTCCACTGTTGTTGCTACCCTGGTCCACTGTTGTTGCTATCCTGGTTCACTGTTGTTGCTTCCCTGGTTCACTGTTGTTGCTACCCTGGTTCACAGTTGTTGCTACCCTGGTCCACTGTTGTTGCTACCCTGGTTCACTGTTGTTGCTACCCTGGTTCACTGTTGTTGCTACCCTGGTTCACTGTTGTTGCTACCCTGGTTCACTGTTGTTGCTACCCAGGTCCACTGTTGTTGCTACCCTGGTCCACTGTTGTTGCTACCCTGGTTCACTGTTGTTGCTACCCTGGTTCACTGTTGTTGCTACCCTGGTTCACTGTTGTTGCTACCCTGGTTCACTGTTGTTGCTACCCTGGTTCACTGTTGTTGCTACCCTGGTTCACTGTTGTTGCTACCCTGGTTCACTGTTGTTGCTACCCTGGTCCACTGTTGTTGCTACCCTGGTCCACTGTTGTTGCTACCCTGGTTCACTGTTGTTGCTACCCTGGTCCACTGTTGTTGCTACCTTGGTTCACTGTTGTTGCTACCCTGGTTCACTGTTGTTGCTACCGTGGTTCACTGTTGTTGCTACCCTGGTCCACTGTTGTTGCTAACCTGGTTCACTGTTGTTGCTAACCTGGTTCACTGTTGTTGCTACCCTGGTCCACTGTTGTTGCTAACCTGGTCCACTGTTGTTGCTACCCTGGTTCACTGTTGTTGCTACCCTGGTCCACTGTTGTTGCTAACCTGGTTCACTGTTGTTGCTACCCTGGTTCACTGTTGTTGGTACCCTGGTTCACTGTTGTTGCTACCCTGGTTCACTGTTGTTGCTACCCTGGTTTACTGTTGTTGCTACTCTGGTTCACTGTTGTTGCTTCCCTGGTTCACTGTTGTTGCTACCTTGGTTCACTGTTGTTGCTACCCTGGTCCACTGTTGTTGCTACCCTGGTTCACTGTTGTTGCTAACGTGGTCCACTGTTGTTGCTACCCTGGTTCACTGTTGTTGCTACCCTGGTTCACTGTTGTTGGTACCCTGGTCCATTGTTGTTGCTACCCTGGTTCACTGTTGTTGCTACCCTGGTTCACTGTTGTTGCTTCCCTGGTTCACTGTTGTTGCTACCCTGGTTCACTGTTGATATATAATGTAATTGGCTGTTATATGTATTCTCTATAATTTTTTATGCCATGCTGTATATGTATACCTGGGGCCATGCTGTATATGTATAACTGGGGCCATGCTGTATATGTATACCTGGGGCCATGTTGTATATGTATACCTGGGGCCATGCTGTATATGTATACCTGGGGCCATGCTGTATATGTATACCTGGGGCCATGCTGTATATGTATACCTGGGGCCATGTTGTATATGTATACCTGTGGCCATGCTGTATATGTATACCTGGGGCCATGCTGTATATGTATGCCTAGGGCCATGCTGTATATGTATACCTAGGGCCATGTTGTATATGTATACCTGGGGTCATGTTGTATATGTATACCTGGGGCCATGTTTTATATGTATACCTGGGGCCATGCTGTACATTTATACCTGGGGCCATGTTGTATATGTATACCTGGGGCCATGCTGTATATGTATACCTGGCACCATGCTGTATTTGTATACCTGGGGCCATGCTGTATATGTATACCTGGGGCCATGTTGTACATTTATACCTGGGGCCATGTTGTATATGTATACCTGGGGCCATGTTGTATATGTATACCTGGGGCCATGCTGTGTATGTATACCTGGGGCCATGTTGTATATGTATACCTGGGGCCATGTTGTATATGTATACCTGGGGCCATGTTGTATATGTATACCTGGGGCCATGTTGTATATGTATACCTGGGGCCATGCTGTATATGTATACCTGGGGCCATGTTGTATATGTATACCTGGGGCCATGCTGTATATGTATACCTGGGGCCATGCTGTATATGTATACCTGGGACCATGCTGTGTATATATATACCTGGGGCCATTCTGTATATGTATACCTGGGGCCATGCTGTATATGTATACCTGGGGCCATGCTGTGTATATATATACCTGGGGCCATGCTGTATATGTATACCTGGGGCCATGCTGTGTATATATATACCTGGGGCCATGCTGTATATGTATACCTTGGGCTATGCTGTTTATGTATACCTGGGGTCATGTTGTATATGTATACCTGGGGCCATGTTGTATGTGTATACCTGGGGCCATGCTGTATATGTATACCTGGGGCCATGCTGTATATGTATACCTGGGCCATGCTGTGTATATATATATACCTGGCGCCATGCTGTATATGTATACCTGGGGCCATGCTCTATATGTATACCTGGGGCCATGCTTTATATGTATAACTGGGGCCATGCTGTGTATATATGTACCTGGGGCCATGCTGTATATGTATACCTGGGGCCATGCTGTATATGTATACTTGGGGCCATGTTGTATATGTATACCTGGGGCCATGCTGTATATGTATACCTGGGGCCATGCTGTATATGTATACCTGGGACCATGTTGTATATGTATACCTGGGGCCATGCTGTATGTGTATACCTTTGGCCATGCTGTACATTTATACCTGGGGCCATGCTGTATATGTATACCTGGGGGTATGCTGTATATGTATACTTGGGACCATGTTGTATATGTATACCTGGGGCCATGTTGTATATGTATACCTGGGGCCATGCTGTATATGTATACCTGGGGCCATGTTGTATATGTATACCTGGGGCCATGCTGTATATGTATACCTGGGGCCATCTTGTATATGTATACCTGGGGCCATGCTGTATATGTATACCTGGGGCCATGTTGTATATGTATACCTGGGGCCATGCTGTATATGTATACCTGGGGTCATGTTGTATATGTATACCTGGGGCCATGCTGTATATGTATACCTGGGGTCATGTTGTATATGTATACCTGGGGCCATGCTGTATATGTATACCTGGGGCCATGCTGTATATGTATACCTGGGGTCATGTTGTATATGTATACCTGGGGCCATGCTGTATATGTATACCTGGGGCCATGCTGTATATGTATACCTGGGGCCATGCTGTATATGTATACCTGGGGCCATGCTGTATATGTGTACCTGGGACCATGCTGTGTATATATATACCTGGGGCCGTGCTGTATATGTATACCTGGGGCCATGCTGTATATGTATACCTGGGGCCATGCTGTATATATATATACCTGGGGCCATGCTGTATATGTATGCCTGGGGCCATGCTGTATATGTATACCTAGGGCCATGTTGTATATGTATACATGGGGCCATGCTGTATATGTATACTTGGGACCATGTTTTATATGTATACCTGTGGCCATGTTGTATATGTATACCTGGGGCCATGTTGTATATGTATACCTGGGGCCATGTTGTATATGTATACCTGGGGCCATGTTGTATATGTATACCTGGGGCCATGCTGTACATTTATGCCTGGGGCCATGTATATGTATACCTTGGGCCATGCTGTATATGTATACCTGGGGGCCATGCTGTATATGTGTACCTGGGGCCATGCTGTATATGTATACCTGGGGCCATGTTGTATATGTATACCTGGGGCCATGCTGTATATGTATACCTGGGGTCATGTTGTATATGTATACCTGGGGCCATGCTGTATATGTATACCTGGGGCCATGTTGTATATGTATACCTGGGGCCATGCTGTATATGTATACCTGGGGCCATGCTGTATATGTATACCTGGGGCCATGTTGTATATGTATACCTGGGGCCATGCTGTATATGTATACCTGGGGCAATGCTGTATATGTATACCTTGGGCCATGCTGTATATGTATACCTGGGGGCCATGCTGTATATGTGTACCTGGGGCCATGCTGTATATGTATACCTGGGGCCATGCTGTACATTTATACCTGGGGCCATGTTGTATATGTATACCTGGGGCCATGCTGTATATGTATACCTGGGGTCATGTTGTATATGTATACCTGGGGCCATGCTGTATATGTATACCTGGGGCCATGTTGTATATGTATACCTGGGGCCATGCTGTATATGTATACCTGGGGCCATGCTGTATATGTATACCTGGGGCCATGTTGTATATGTATACCTGGGGCCATGCTGTATATGTATACCTGGGGCAATGCTGTATATGTATACCTGGGGCCATGCTGTATATGTATACCTGGGACCATGCTGTGTATATATATTCCTGGGGCCATGCTCTATATGTATACCTGGGGCCATGCTGTATATGTATACCTGGGGCCATGCTGTGTATATATATACCTGGGGCCATGCTGTATATGTATACCTTGGGCTATGCTGTTTATGTATACCTTGGGTCATGTTGTATATGTATACCTGGGGCCATGTTGTATGTGTATACCTGGGGCCATGCTGTATATGTATACCTGGGGCCATGCTGTATATGTATACCTGGGGCCATGCTGTGTATATATATACCTGGGGCCATGCTGTATATGTATACCTTGGGCCATGCTGCATATGTATACCTGGGGCCATGCTGTATATGTATACCTGGGGCCATGCTGTATATGTATACCTGGGGCCATTCTGTGTATATATATACCTGGGGCCATGTTGTATATGTATACCTGGGGCCATGCTGTATATGTATACCTGGGGCCATGTTGTATATGTATACCTGGGGCCATGCTGTATATGTATACCTGGGGCGATGCTGTATATGTATACCTGGGGCCATGCTGTATATGTGTACCAGGGGCCATGTTTTATATGTATACCTGGGGCCATGCTGTATATGTATACCTGGGGCCATGTTTTATATGTATACCTGGGGCCATGCTGTATATGTATACCTGAGGCCATGCTGTATATGTATACCTGGGGCCATGCTGTGTATATATATACCTGGGGTCATGCTGTATGTGTATACCTGGGGCCATGCTGTATATGTATACCTGGGGCCATGCTGTATATGTATACCTGGGGCCATGCTGTATATGTATACCTGGGGCCATGCTGTATATGTATACCTGGGGCCATGCTGTGTATATATATACCTGGGGCCATGCTGTATATGTATACCTGGGGCCATGCTGTATATGTATACCTGGGGCCATGTTGTATATGTATACCTGGGGTCATGTTGTATATGTATACCTGGGGCTATGTTGTATATGTATACCTGGGGCCATGTTGTATATGTATACCTGTGGCCATGTTGTATATGTATACCTTGGGCCATGTATATGTATACCTGGGGCCATGTTGTATATGTATACCTGGGGCCATGTTGTATATGTATACATAGAATGTATGTATTATTATACTGTAGTCTAACAGTGGAGTAGATGGAGTCTTAATGACCCTCGTCTGGTAGATAGACTTGAAACTCTCCATTAACCCCCTTATTATCTTGCCATTAATAAGGTATTAACTGATTAATAACCAGATATTAACCAGGTATTAACCATGTATCAACCAGGTATTAACTAGATATTAACCAGGTATTAACCATGTATTAACTAGGTATTAACTAGGTATTAACCAGGTGTTAACCAGGTATTAACCAGATATTAATCAGATATTAATCACTTATTAACCGGATATTAACCACTTATTAACCAGATATTAACCAGGTATTTACCAGATATTAACCAGATATTAACCCCTTATTAACCAGATATTAACACCTCCACAGGGCTGTATCCAACCCACATCTTCCCTATAACACCCATCCTGGGTGTGTTGATTGGTGTGGTTGGTGGGTTGGTTGTGGTTGCTGTGGTTGTTGTGGTGGTGATGAAGCTGAGGGGGGAGTCTAGGAGAGCCAAGGTTCTTAACCAGGGTCCTGCTGGCCTCAAGCTCCCAGTACCTAGGCCTACAACACTACAGCAACACGTCAAGGAGGCTGGAGGAGCAAATTCTGGCCCTGACCTGATACTTTGTAGACCTGGTAAGTGACCTTAGTCTAGCACTGTCCCTAGTCCCTAGTCTAGCACTGTCCCTAATCTAGCACTGTTCCTAGTCCCTAGTCTAGCACTGTCCCTATTCCATAGTCTAGCACTGACCCTAGTCCTTAGTCTAGCACTGTCCCTATTCCGTAGCCTAGCACTGACCCTAGTCTAGCACTGACCCTAGTCTAGCACTGATGCTAGTCTAGCACTGTTCGTAGTCTAGTAGCACTGTCCCTAGTCTAGCACTGTCCCTAGTCTAGTACTGTCTCTAGTCTAGAAGTATATCAGGTGTCTACTATAGTAATGCATTATTTTTGCTGCTTTTAACAACATTCTGATATACGGGACTTCCGCTTATTAGTCCCATATAACAAGTCAACCACAGACAGTGTTATTCTGATACAAGGTACACTTGGTTAGTTATAACAGCCCAACCACAAATGGACCTCACTGAGAAATGACTTACATCATAAAACGCTGGTAAATCAACCAGTGAGAGCGAGGGACTTAAACCAGCTGGTCAGGTTGTTAGCACACTGGCCTCTGAGTGTTACCATGCACTGTAGGTTCATATCCTGCCCCAGTCCGTGGTCTCTGAGAGCAGGACGTTTTATCTTACTGTTGGAACACTCACTGTGAGGCTGAGTGGACAGTGTTGTAGCTAGTGTGTCTTACTGCCATGGTTCAAGTCTCCCTCCAGTCATTATTAAGCCTGGTTAAGGTCTCTAACAGTGTTACTGAACCTTGTACCATGGTTCAAGTCTCCCTCCAGTCATTATTAAGCCTGGTTAAGGTCTCTAACAGTGTTACTGAACCTTGTACCATGGTTCAAGTCTCCCTCCAGTCATTATTAAGCCTGGTTAAGGTCTCTAACAGTGTTACTGATCCTTGTACCATGGTTCAAGTCTCCCTCCAGTCATTATTAAGCCTGGTTAAGGTCTCTAACAGTGTTACTGAACCTTGTACCATGGTTCAAGTCTCCTTCCAGTCATTATTAAGCCTGGTTAAGGTCTCTAACATGTTACTGAACCTTGTACCATGGTTCAAGTCTCCCTCCAGTCATTATTAAGCCTGGTTAAGGTCTCTAACAGTGTTACTGAACCTTGTACCATGGTTCAAGTCTCCCTCCAGTCATTATTAAGCCTGGTTAAGGTCTCTAACAGTGTTACTGAACCTTGTACCATGGTTCAAGTCTCCCTCCAGTCATTATTAAGCCTGGTTAAGGTCTCTAACAGTGTTACTGAACCTTGTACCATGGTTCAAGTCTCCCTCCAGTCATTATTAAGCCTGGTTAAGGTCTCTAACAGTGTTACTGAACCTTGTACCATGGTTCAAGTCTCCCTCCAGTCATTATTAAGCCTGGTTAAGGTCTCTAACAGTGTTACTGAACCTTGTACCATGGTTCAAGTCTCCCTCCAGTCATTATTAAGCCTGGTTAAGGTCTCTAACAGTGTTACTGAACCTTGTACCATGGTTCAAGTCTCCCTCCAGTCATTATTAAGCCTGGTTAAGGTCTCTAACAGTGTTACTGAACCTTGTACCATGGTTCAAGTCTCCCTCCAGTCATTATTAAGCCTGGTTAAGGTCTCTAACAGTGTTACTGATCCTTGTACCATGGTTCAAGTCTCCCTCCAGTCATTATTAAGCCTGGTTAAGGTCTCTAACAGTGTTACTGAACCTTGTACCATGGTTCAAGTCTCCCTCCAGTCATTATTAAGCCTGGTTAAGGTCTCTAACAGTGTTACTGAACCTTGTACCATGGTTCAAGTCTCCCTCCAGTCATTATTAAGCCTGGTTAAGGTCTCTAACAGTGTTACTGAACCTTGTACCATGGTTCAAGTCTCCCTCCAGTCATTATTAAGCCTGGTTAAGGTCTCTAACAGTGTTACTGATCCTTGTACCATGGTTCAAGTCTCCCTCCAGTCATTATTAAGCCTGGTTAAGGTCTCTAACAGTGTTACTGAACCTTGTACCATGGTTCAAGTCTCCCTCCAGTCATTATTAAGCCTGGTTAAGGTCTCTAACAGTGTTACTGATCCTTGTACCATGGTTCAAGTCTCCCTCCAGTCATTATTAACCCCTAAACGTTCCAAGCGTATATATACATTCTCTCCCTCAGTGCCCCGAATATTTTGAAAAATAATTTTTTTTTTCATTGAAATAAAGAGAAAAAAATTTAAGTGTTATAGGATTAAAATATAATTTTTATGTTCTGATAACGACAATTTATTGTAGTTCTTGTCATTTCATAACCAGTTTTTGTTCTGACACTAATAGTAGGTACTGAAATTGTACTCAAGTTGTCACAAACACATTGACAGGTCGACATTTACACCTGCCTTGGTCATTTACTATTGTCTAGGATTATATACAAGTACAGTGAACCCCCGGTTAACGATGTTATTTCATTCCAGAAGTATGTTCAGGTGCCATTACTGAACGAATTTGTTCTCATAAGGAATATTGTGAATTAGATTAGTCCATTTCAGACCCACAAACATACACGTACAAACGCACTTACATAAATACACTTACATAACTGGTCGCATTAGGAGGTGATCGTAAACTGGGGGTCCACTGTATTTATAGGTCCCAGCAATGTTTTTTATACACAGGAGAATAGAAGAAGGAGAAGGGAGAAGGAAGAAGTATAATTGTATTTGTGTGTACTTGTGAGACAGATAAAAAGAGATAGAGACAGACAGAGATGAGACAGATAGAGAGACAGAGACAGACATAGACAGACAGAGATATGCAGACCTTGAACTTGGGGCTAACATCACTTTCCTCTTAAAAAGGAGTGTTAATATGACATTACATCAGTGAATCCTTGGTGTTTGCCGCACTGTTTGCTCTAGCTGGCGCTCAGTTTAACTGGTGCTCCCACAAGGTACTGAGTGGTCCCAGATTTTTTAATATGGTGCACACCGAGTGTTAAGACCCATTCTATGCTGACCAGGCATCTCGGGCCAATCATGCCAGATTTGGAGGCAGGAAAATTAAAATGTATATATACATTTGGGGCGCTAGCGGTAAGAACGTATATATACGTTTGGACCGTTTAGGGATTAAGCCTGGTTAAGATCTCTAACAGTGTTCCTGAACCTTATACCATGGTTCAAGTCTCTCTCCATTCATTCATTCTTTCATTCAAGTTTATTCTCTATAAGGGTTACAATGTGGGGTTTACAGTGTGCTCGAAATGCCTAGCATGGCTAGGCATTTCGAGCAGACTTAGATTAATTCTTAGCATTAAATCCTTACAGATTATGGTATTAAGGCTAAGTGAGTACATCATAATTTGTGAGTTTAGCATTATATATACAGTTTAGATGTTAATAGAGGTGGTATTGTGACCTGTGTACTTGTGTCTTTGACTCTTCTGGCAGTAGAATCTTCGTACGAGGACGTAGAGGATATACCACACAAGCTGAAGCATGCGAATATCTACCAGAGTCTCCCTTACAACACTAACCTGCCTCCTAGCAACACTAATTCTGAGGTAACTTGTCTTCTGTGTTGTATGTGTGTTGTGTGGTGCGTATGTGTTGTGTTGTGTGTGTGTGTGTGTGTGTGTGTGTGTGTGTGTGTGTGTGTGTGTGTGTGTGTGTGTGTGTGTGTGTGTGCGTGTGTGTGTGTGTGTGTGTGTGTGTACTCACCTAGTTGTACTCACCTAGTTGAGGTTGCGGGGGTCGAGTCCGAGCTCCTGGCCCCGCCTCTTCACTGATCGCTACTAGGTCACTCTCCCTGAGCCGTGAGCTTTATCATACCTTTGCTTAAAGCTATGTATGGATCCTGCCTCCACTACATCGCTTCCCAAACTATTCCACTTACTGACTACTCTGTGGCTGAAGAAATACTTCCTAACATCCCTGTGATTCATCTGTGTCTTCAGCTTCCAACTGTGTCCCCTTGTTGCTGTGTCCAATCTCTGGAACATCCTGTCTTTGTCCACCTTGTCAATTCCTCTCAGTATTTTGTATGTCGTTATCATGTCCCCCCTATCTCTCCTGTCCTCCAGTGTCGTCAGGTTGATTTCCCTTAACCTCTCCTCATAGGACATACCTCTTAGCTCTGGGACTAGTCTTGTTGCAAACCTTTGCACTTTCTCTAGTTTCTTCACGTGTTTGGCTAGGTGTGGGTTCCAAACTTGTGCCGCATACTCCAATATGGGCCTAACGTACACGGTGTACAGGGTCCTGAATGATTCCTTATTAAGATGTCGGAATGCTGTTCTAAGGTTTGCTAGGCGCCCATATGCTGCAGCAGTTATTTGGTTGATGTGCGCTTTAGGAGATGTGCCTGGTGTTATACTCACCCCAAGATCTTTTTCCTTGAGTGAGGTTTGTAGTCTCTGGCCCCCTAGACTGTACTCCGTCTGCGGTCTTCTTTGCCCTTCCCCAATCTTCATGACTTTGCACTTGGTGGGATTGAACTCCAGGAGCCAATTGCTGGACCAGGTCTGCAGCCTGTCCAGATCCCTTTGTAGTTCTGCCTGGTCTTCGATCGAGTGAATTCTTCTCATCAACTTCATGTCATCTGCAAACAGGGACACCTCAGAGTCTATTCCTTCCGTCATGTCGTTCACAAATACCAGAAACAGCACTGGTCCTAGGACTGACCCCTGCGGGACCCCGCTGGTCACAGGTGCCCACTCTGACACCTCGCCACGTACCATGACTCGCTGCTGTCTTCCTGACAAGTATTCCCTGATCCATTGTAGTGCCTTCCCTGTTATCCCTGCTTGGTCCTCCAGTTTTTGCACCAATCTCTTGTGTGAAACTGTGTCAAACGCTTTCTTGCAGTCCAAGAAAATACAATCCACCCACCCCTCTCTCTCTTGTCTTACTGCTGTCACCATGTCATAGAACTCCAGTAGGTTTGTGACACAGGATTTCCCGTCCCTGAAACCATGTTGGCTGCTGTTGATGAGATCGTTCCTTTCTAGGTGTTCCACCACTCTTCTCCTGATAATCTTCTCCATGATTTTGCATACTATACATGTCAGTGACACTGGTCTGTAGTTTAATGCTTCATGTCTGTCTCCTTTTCTAAAGATTGGGACTGCATTTGCTGTCTTCCATGCCTCAGGCAATCTCCCTGTTTCGATAGATGTATTGAATATTGTTGTTAGGGGTACACATAGTGCCTCTGCTCCCTCTCTCAATACCCATGGGGAGATGTTATCTGGCCCCATTGCCTTTGAGGTATCTAGCTCACTCAGAAGCCTCTTCACTTCTTCCTCGGTTGTGTGCACTGTGTCCAGCACATGGTGGTGTGCCCCACCTCTCCGTCTTTCTGGAGCTCCTTCCGTCTCCTCTGTGAACACTTCTTTGAATCTCTTGTTGAGTTCTTCACATACTTCACGGTCATTTCTTGTTGTCTCTCCTCCTTCCTTCCTTAGCCTGATTACCTGGTCCTTGACTGTTGTTTTCCTCCTGATGTGGCTGTACAACAGTTTCGGGTCAGATTTGGCTTTAGCTGCTATATCATTTTCATATTGTCTTTGGGCCTCCCTTCTTATCTGTGCATATTCGTTTCTGGCTCTACGACTGTTCTCCTTATTCTCCTGGGTCCTTTGCCTTCTATATTTCTTCCATTCCCTAGCACACTTGGTTTTTGCCTCCCTGCACCTTTGGGTAAACCATGGGCTCATCCTGGCTTTTTCATTATTCCTGTTACCCTTGGGTACAAACCTCTCCTCAGCCTCCTTGCATTTTCTTGCTACATATTCCATCATCTCATTAACTGGCTTCCCTGCCAGTTCTCTGTCCCACTGAACCCCGTTCAGGTAGTTCCTCATTCCTGTGTAGTCCCCTTTCTTGTAGTTTGGCTTCATTCATCCTGGCCTTCCTGCTTCTCCCTCCACTTGTAGCTCTACTGTGTATTCGAAGCTTAAAACCACATGGTCACTGGCCCCAAGGGGTCTTTCATATGTGATGTCCTCGATATCTGCACTACTCAAGGTGAATACTAAGTCCAGCCTTGCTGGTTCATCCTCTCCTCTCTCTCTTGTAGTGTCCCTTACGTGTTGGCACATGAAGTTTTCCAGTACCATGTGTGTGTGTGTGTGTGTGTGTGTGTGTGTATCTGTCTGTCTGTGTGTCTGTGTGTCTGTATGTCTGTCTGTCTGTGTGTTGTGTGTGTATATGTGTGTTGTACTCACCTATTTGTGGTTGCAGGGGTCGATTCATAGCTCCTGGCCCTGCCTCTTCACTGATTGCTACTAGGTCCTTTTTCTCCCTGCTCCATGAGCTTAATCGTACCTCATCTTAAAACTATGTATGGTTCCCGCCTCCACTACGCCACTTTCTAGGCTATTCCACTGCCTGACAACTCTATGACTGAAGAAATACTTCCTAACATCCCTTTGATTCATCTGAGTCTTCAACTTCCAATTGTGACCTTTTGTATCTGTGTCCCATCTCTGGAACATCCTGTCTTTGTCCACCTTGTCTATTCTGCACAGTATTTTATATGTCGTTATCATGTCTCCCCTGACCCTTCTGTCCTCCAGTGTTGTCAGGCCGATTTCCCTTAACCTTTCTTCGTAGGACAATCCCCTTAGCTCTGCAATTAGTCTTGTTGCAAACCTTTGCATTTTCTCTAATTTCTTGACGTGCTTGACCAGGTGTGGATTCCAAACTGGTGCTGCATACTCCAGTATGGGCCTGATGTAAATGGTGTACAGAGTCTTGAACAATTTCTTACTGAGGTATTGGGACGCTATCCTTAGGTTTGCCAGACGCCCGTACGCTGCAGTAGTTATCTGATTGATGTGCGCCTCAGGAGATGTGCTCGGTGTTATACTCACCCCAAGATCTTTTTCCTTAAGTGAGGTTTGCAGTCTTTGGCCACCTAGACTAGTGCCTGCGGTCTTCTTTGCCCTTCCCCAATCTTCATGACTTTGCATTTGGCAGGGTTAAACTCAAGGAGCCAGTTGCTGGACCAGGCTTGTAGCCTGTCCAGGTCTCTTTGTAGTCCTGCCTGATCCTCGTCCGATTTGATTCTTCTCATTAACTTCGCATCATCTGTAAACAAGGACACTTCTGAGTCTATCCCTTCCGTTATGTCGTTCACATATACCAAGAACAGCACAGGTCCTAGGACTGACCCCTGTGGAACCCCGCTTGTCACAGGCGTCCATTCTGACACCACGTCACATACCATGACTCGTTGTTGCCTTCCTGTCAGGTATTCTCTGATCCATTGCAGTGCCTTTCCTGTTATGTGTGCCTGATTCTTTAGCTTTTGCAGTAACCTCTTGTGAGGAACTGTGTCAAAGGCCTTCTTGCAGTCCAAGAAAATGCAGTCTATCCACCCCTCTCTCCGTTGTCTTACTTATGTCACCTTGTCATAAAACTCCAGTAGGTTTGTGAAACAGGATTTTCCATCCCTGAAACCATGCTGGTTGTCGATTATACACTTGTTTCTTTCCAGGTGCTCCACCACTCTCCTCCTGATGATCTTTTCCATGACTTTGCATACTATACATGTTAGTGATACAGGTCTGTAGTTTAATGCCTCATGTCTGTCTCCTTTTTTAAAAATTGGGATTACATTTGCCATCTTCCATACCTCAGGGAGTTGCCCAGTTTCAATGGATGTGTTGAAGATCTTTGTTAGTGGCACACACAGCATCTCTGCTCCCTCTCTAAGGACCCACAGAGAGATGTTGTCTGGTCCCACCACCTTTGAGGTGTCAAGTTCACATAGCAGCTTCTTCACCTCCTCCTTGGTTATGTGTACCTCATCCAGCACTTGTTGGTGTACCTCCCTGGTCAGATTTCCTGGAGTCCTACTGGTTTCCACTGTAAATACTTCTTTAAATCTCGTGTTGAGCTCCTCACATACCTCTCGGTCGTGTACTCACCTATTTGTACTCACCTATTTGTGGTTGCAGGGGTCGATTCACAGCTCCTGGCCCCGCCTCTTCGCGTGTGTGCGTATGTGTGTGTGTGTTTTGTTTGTGTGGTGTGTGTGTGTGTGTGTGTGTGTGTGTGTGTGTGTGTGTGTGTGTGTGTGTGTACTCACCTAATTGTGGTTGCAGGGGTCGAGACTCAGCTCCTGTCCCCCGTGTGTGTGTGTGTGTGTGTGTGTGTACTCACCTAGTTGTGGTTGCAGGGGTCGATTCATAGCTCCTGGCCCTGCCTCTTCACTGGCTGTTACTGGGTCACTCTGCTTAATGAGCTTTATCATACCTCTTCTTAAAGCTGTGTATGGATCTTGCCTCCACTACATCACTTCCCAGACTATTCCACTTCCTGACAACTCTGTGACTGAAGAAATACTTTTTAATGTCCCTGTGATTCATCTGAGTCTTCAACTTCCAACTGTGTCACCTTGTTGCTGTGTCCCATCTCTGGAACATCCTGTCTCTGTCCACCTTGTCAATTCCTCTCAGTATTTTATAAGTTATCATATCCTCCCTATCTCTCCTGTACTCCAGTGTCGTCAGGTCGATCTCCCTTAATCTTTCCTCATAGGACTTACCCCTTAGCTCTGGGACTAGTCTTGTAACAAATCTTTGCACTTTCTCTAGCTTCCTTACATGCTTGGCTAGGTGTGGGTTCCAAACTGGTGCTACATACTCCAGTATGGGCCTGACATATGTAAACAGTGTACAGGGTCCTGAACGAGTCCTTATTAAGATGTCAGAATGCTGTTCTTAGGTTTGCAAGGCGCTCATATGCTGCAGCAGTTATTTGGTTGATGTGTGCCTCCGGAGATGTGCCCGGTGTTATACTCACCCCAAGATCCTTTTCCTTGAGTGAGGTTTGACGTCTCTGGCCTCCTAGAGTGTACTTAGTCTGCTGTCTTCTTTGCCCTTCCCCAAGCTCCATGACTTTGCATTTGGTGGGGTTGAACTTCAGGAGCCAGTTGCTGGACCAGGTCTGCAGCCTCTCCAGATCCCTTTGTAATTCTGCCTGGTCCTCCTCTGATTGAATTCTTCTCATCAACTTCACATCATCTGCAAACAGGGGCATTTCGGAGTCTATTCCTTCTGTCATGTCGTTCACAAATACCAGAAACAGCACCGGTCCTAAGACTGACCCCTGTGGAATCCCGCTCGTTACAGGTGCCTCACCATGTACCATGACTCGCTGTTGTCTTCCAGACAGGTATTCCCTGATCCACTGGAGCACCTTCCCTGTTATCCCTGCCTGGTCCTCCAGCTTTTGCACTAATCTCTTGTGTGGAACTGTGTCAAATGCCTTCTTACAGTCTAAGAAAATGCAATCTACCCACTCCTCCCTCTCTTGTCTTACTGCTGTGTGTGTGTGTGTATGTGTGTGTTTTGTTTGTTTGTATGTACTCACCTAGTTGTGGTTGCAGGAGTCGATTCAGAGCTCCTGGCCCTGCCTTTTCAACTCTGTGTGCATGTGTGTGTGTTTGTGTTTTGTTTGTGTGTATGTGTGTGTGCGTGTGTTTTGTTTGTGTTTGTGTGTGTGTTTTGTGTGTTTGTGTGTGTGTTTTGTTTGTACTCGCCTGGTTGTGGTTACAGGGGTCGAGTCACAGCTCCTGGCCCTGCCTCTTCACTAGGTCACTCTTCCTGCTCCATAAGCTTTATCATAGCTTTTCTTAAAACTATGTATGGATCCTGCCTCCACTACACCACTTCCCAGATTATTCCACTTCCTGACAACTCTGTGCCTGAAGAAATACTTATTAACATCCCTGTGATTCATCTGAGTCTTCATCTTGCAATTTTGACCTCTTGTTGCTGTGTCCCATCTCTGGAACATCCTGTCTCTGTCCACCTTGTTGCTGTGTCCCATCTCTGGAACATCCTGTCTCTGTCCACCTTGTTGCTGTGTCCCATCTCTGGAACATCCTGTCTCTGTCCACCTTGTCAATTCCTCTCAGTATTTTATATGGCATTATCATATTCTTCCCTGTCCTGTCCTCCAGTATTGTCAGGTTGATTTCCATTAACGTCTCCTTGTAGGATATGCCCCTTAGCTCTGAGACTAGTCTAGCTGCAAACCTTTGCACTTTCTCTAATTTCTGTACGTTCTTGGCTAGGTGTGGGTTCCAAACTGGTGCCGCATACTCCAATATAGGCCTAACGTACACGGTGTACAGGGTCCTGAATGATTTATTTATTTTATTTATTTATTTATTTATTTAATAATTTGAACATACATACAGAGGTACAAAAAAATACAGGTAAGAGCAGCATGCCAAAGCCACTTATATGCATAGCATTACAGGCTGGCTTAAAATTAACTTAAGATTAACTAAGCAGAATACTCCATTCTACTGAATTTACAACAATGCATGCAACCATATGACCTGTCTTTGTAATACTCACTTGTGCTTTATAGTAATCTGTTTACATTAATGTTTTTCACTGATTTCATCATTGCTTAGTTAATCTTAAGTTAATTTTAAGCCAGCCCGTAATGCTATGCATAGTATAAGTGGCTTTGGCATGCTGCTCTTATCTGTATTTTTTTGTACCTCTGTATGTGTGCTCAAATTATAAATAAATAAATAAATAAATAAATGATGCAATCAGTGATAAAACATTATTGTAAACAGATAACAATTAAGCACAAATGAGTATTACAAAGACAGGTCATATGGTTGCATGCATTGCTGTACATTCAGTAGAATGGAGTATTCTGTTAGGTAGTGTATTTAAAAAATAACAAGGTTAGATTGGGTCTTAGGTTTAACATTCCTTAATGAGATGTCAGAATGCTGTTCTCAGGTTTGCCAGGCACCCATATGCTGCAGCAGTTATCTGGTTGATGTGTACCTCAGGAGATGTGCTTGGTATTATACTGACCCCAAGAACCTTTTCCTTGAGTGAGGTTTGTAGTGTCTGGCCCCCTAGATTGTACTCCATCTGTGGTCTTCTTTGCCCTTCCCCAATCTTCATAACTTTGCACTTGGTGGGGTTGAACTCTAGGAGCCAGTTTCTGGACCAGGCCTGCAGTCTGTCCAGATCCCTTTGTAGTTCTGCCTGGTCCTCATCAGATTGAATTCTTCTCATCAACTTCACATCATCTGCAAACTGGGACACTTGTGAGTCTATTCCTTCTGTCATGTCATTCACATATACCAGAAACAGACAACCAGGATCCTTGAAGAGAAGCCAGGGGTCTTAAAGACAGCCAGGGGTCTTAAAGACAGCCAGGGGTCTTGAAGATAGCAAGGGGTCTATTGGTAATCCCCCTTATGTATGCTGGGAGGCAAGATGAACAGTCTTGGTCCCCTGACACTAGAATCTTCCAGGTATAAATTATGATGTATCTCTGTCCCTGTGTTCCAAAGAGTATAGTAACATTGACACTGTAACACTGACAGTGTTACTGACATAGTAACACTGACAAAACACATTGACACAGTAACACTGAAACTGTAACACTGACACAGTAACACTGAATAAGGAGAGCAGCCGTCGTTAAGCCACAAGCAAATATGCACAGGTAAGAAGGGAGACCCAATGACAATACAAAAATAACATAGCAGCAAAAGCCAAATCTGACCCAAAGCTGTTGTACAGCCACATCAGGAGGAAAACAACAGTCAAGGACCAGGTAATCAGGCTGAGGAAGGAAGGAGGGGAGATCACAAGAAACGACTGCGAAGTACATGAGGAGCTCAACATAAGATTCAAAGAAGTGTTCACAGAGGAGATAGAAGGAACCCCAGAAAGACGGAGAGGTGGGGTTCACCATAAAGTGTTAGACACAATACATACAACCGAGGAAGAAGTGAAGAGGCTGCTAAGCAAGCTAGATACTTCAAAGGCAATGGAGCCGGATAACATCTCTCCATGGGTCCTGAGAGAGGGAGCAGAGGCGTTATGTGTGCCACTAACAACAATCTTCAACACATCTATTGAAACAGGGTGACTGCCTGAAGTATGGAAGACAGCAAATGTAGACACACATGAAGCATTAAACTACAGACCAGTGTCACTGACATGTATAGTATGCAGTCAAGGAGAAGATTATTAGAAGAGTGGTGGAGCACCTAGAAAGGAATGATCTTATCAACAACAACCAGCACAGTTTCAGGGATGGAAAATCCTGTGTCACAAACCTACTGGAATTCTATGACAGGGTGACAGCAGTAAGACAAGAGAGAGAGAGAGAGGGGGGGGAGGGGTAGATTGCATTTTCTTGGACTGTAAGAAGGCTTTTGACACAGTTCCACACAAGAGATTAGTGCATAAGCTGGAGAACCAGGCAGGTAAAACAGGGAAGGCACTGCAGTGGATTAGGGAATACCTGTCGGGAAGACATCAGAGAATCACGCTACAAGATGAAGTGTCACAGTGGGCGCCTGTGACGAGCAGGGTTCCACAGGTCAGTCCTAGGACTGGTGCTGTTTCAGGTATATGTGAACGATGTGATGGAAGGAATAGACTCAGAAGTGTCCCTGTTTGCAGATGATGTGAAGTTGATGAGAAAGCTTCAATCTGATGAGGACCAGGCAGAACTACAAAGGATTTGGACAGGCTGCAGACCTGGTCCAGAAACTGGCTCCTGGAGTTCAACCCCACCAAGTGCAAAGTCATGAAGATTGGGGAAGGGCAAAGAAGACTGCAGACAGAGTACAGTCTAGGGAGCCAGAGACAAGAAACCTCACTCAAGGAAAATGATGTTGGGATGAGTATAACACCAGGTACATCTCCTGAGGTGCACTTTAACCAAATAACTGCTGCAGCATATGGGCATCTAGTAAACATAAGAATAACATTCTGACATCTCAATAAGGAATCATTCAGGATCCTGTACAATGTGTATGTTGGACCTATATTGGAGTATGCAGCACCAGTTTGGAACCCACACCTGGTCAAGCATGTACAGAAATTAGAGAAAGTACAAAGGTTTGCAACAAGACTAGTCCTGGAGCTATGGGGCATGTCCTATGAGAAGAGGTTAAGAGAAATCAACCTGACAACACTGGAGGACAGGATAGGGGGATATGATAATGACATATAAAATACTGAAAGGAATTGACAAGGTGGACAGAGACAGGATGTTCCAGAGATGGGACACAGCAACAAGGGGTCACAGTTGGAAGTTGAAGACTCAGATGAATCACAGGGATGTTTGGAAGTATTTCTTCAGTCACAGAGTAGTCAAGAAGAGGAATAGTCTGGAAAGTGATGTAGTGGAGGCAGGATCCATACACAGCTTTAAGAACAGGTATGATAAAGCTCATGGAGCAGGAAGAATGACCTAGTTGTGACCATTGAAGAGACGGAGCCAGGAGCTGTGAATCGACACCTGCAATCACATCTAGGTGAGTACAGTAACACTGACACAGTAACACTGACACTGTAACACTGACACAGTAACACTGACACAGTAACACTGACACAGTAACACTGATACAGTAACACTGACACAGTAACACTGACACAGTAACACTGATGCAGTACAGTAACACTGACACAGTAACACTGACACAGTAACACTGACACTGTAACACTGACACTGTAACACTGACACTGTAACACTGACACTGTAACACTGACACTGTAACACTGACACAGTAACACTGACACAGTAACACTGATGCAGTACAGTAACACTGACACAGTAACACTGACACAGTAACACTGACACTGTAACACTGACACTGTAACACTGACACAGTAACACTAACACAGTAACACTGACACAGTAACACTGACACATTAAATCTGACAGTAACACTGACACAATAAAACTGACAGTAACACTGACACAATAAAACTGACAGTAACACTGACACAATAAAACTGACAGTAACACTGACACAATAAAACTGACAGTAACACTGACACAATAAAACTGACAGTAACACTGACACAGTAACACTGACACTGTAACACTGACACTGTAACACTGACACAGTAACACTGACACAGTAACACTGACACTGTAACACTGACACAGTAACACTGACACAGTAACACTGATGCAGTACAGTAACACTGACACAGTAACACTGACACAGTAACACTGACACTGTAACACTGACACTGTAACACTGACACTGTAACACTGACACAGTAACACTGACACAGTAACACTGATGCAGTACAGTAACACTGACACTGTAACACTGACACAGTAACACTGACACAGTAACACTGACACAGTAACACTGATGCAGTACAGTAACACTGACACAGTAACACTGACACAGTAACACTGACACTGTAACACTGACACTGTAACAATGACACTGTAACACTGACACAGTAACACTGACACAGTAACACTGATGCAGTACAGTAACACTGACACAGTAACACTGACACTGTAACACTGACACTGTAACACTGACACAGTAACACTGACACAGTAACACTGATGCAGTACAGTAACACTGACACAGTAACACTGACACTGTAACACTGACATTGTAACACTGACACTGTAACACTGACACAGTAACACTGACACAGTAACACTGATGCAGTACAGTAACACTGACACAGTAACACTGACACTGTAACACTGACACTGTAACACTGACACAGTAACACTGACACAGTAACACTGACACAGTAACACTGATGCAGTACAACTGATGCTGTAACACTGACACTGTAACACTGACACAGTAACACTGACACAGTAACACTGACACAGTAACACTGATGCAGTACAACTGATGCTGTAACACTGACACATTAAATCTGACAGTAACACTGACACAATAAAACTGACAGTAACACTGACACAATAAAACTGACAGTAACACTGACACATTAAATCTGACAGTAACACTGACACAATAAAACTGACAGTAACACTGACACAATAAAACTGACAGTAACACTGACACAATAAAACTGACAGTAACACTGACACAATAAAACTGACAGTAACACTGACACAATAAAACTGACAGTAACACTGACACAATAAAACTGACAGTAACACTGACACATTAAAACTGACAGTAACACTGACACAAAACTGACAGTAACACTGACACATTAAAACTGACAGTAACACTGACACAATAAAACTGACAGTAACACTGACACATTAAAACTGACAGTAACACTGACACAATAAAACTGACAGTAACACTGACACAATAAAACTGACACTAACACTGACAGTAACACTGACACAATAAAACTGACAGTAACACTGACACAATAAAACTGACAGTAACACTGACACAATAAAACTGACAGTAACACTGACACAATAAAACTGACAGTAACACTGACACAATAAAACTGACAGTAACACTGACACATTAAAACTGACAGTAACACTGACACAATAAAACTGACAGTAACACTGACACATTAAAACTGACAGTAACACTGACACATTAAAACTGACAGTAACACTGACACAATAAAACTGACAGGAACACTGACACAATAAAACTGACAGTAACACTGACACAATAAAACTGACAGTAACACTGACATTAAAACTGACAGTAACACTGACACAATAAAACTGACAGTAACACTGACACATTAAAACTGACAGTAACACTGACACAATAAAACTGACAGTAACACTGACACAATAAAACTGACAGTAACACTGACACATTAAAACTGACAGTAACACTGACACAATAAAACTGACAGTAACACTGACAGTAACACTGACACAATAAAACTGACAGTAACACTGACACATTAAAACTGACAGTAACACTGACAGTAACACTGACACATTAAAACTGACAGTAACACTGACACAATAAAACTGACAGTAACACTGACACATTAAAACTGACAGTAACACTGACACAATAAAACTGACAGTAACACTGACACAATAAAACTGACAGTAACACTGACACATTAAAACTGACAGTAACACTGACAGTAACACTGACACAATAAAACTGACAGTAACACTGACAGTAACACTGACACAATAAAACTGACAGTAACACTGACACATTAAAACTGACAGTAACACTGACAGTAACACTGACACATTAAAACTGACAGTAACATTGACACATTAAAACTGACAGTAACACTGACACAATAAAACTGACAGTAACACTGACACATTAAAACTGACAGTAACACTGACACAATAAAACTGACAGTAACACTGACACATTAAAACTGACAGTAACACTGACACAATAAAACTGACAGTAACACTGACACAATAAAACTGACAGTAACACTGACAGTAACACTGACACAATAAAACTGACAGTAACACTGACACATTAAAACTGACAGTAACACTGACAGTAACACTGACACAATAAAACTGACAGTAACACTGACACAATAAAACTGACAGTAACACTGACACATTAAAACTGACAGTAACACTGACACAATAAAACTGACAGTAACACTGACAGTAACACTGACACAATAAAACTGACAGTAACACTGACATAATAAAACTGACAGTAACACTGACACAATAAAACTGACAGTAACACTGACAGTAACACTGACACAATAAAACTGACAGTAACACTGACAGTAACACTGACACAATAAAATTGACAGTAACACTGACACAATAAAACTGACAGTAACACTGACACAATAAAACTGACAGTAACACTGACACAATAAAACTGACAGTAACACTGACACAATAAAACTGACAGTAACACTGACACAATAAAACTGACAGTAACACTGACAGTAACACTGACACAAAAAAACTGACAGTAACACTGACACAATAAAACTGACAGTAACACTGACACAATAAAATTGACAGTAACACTGACACAATAAAACTGACAGTAACACTGACAGTAACACTGACACAATAAAACTGACAGTAACATTGACACAATAAAACTGACAGTACCACTGACAGTAACACTGACAGTAACACTGACACAGTAACACTGACAGTAACACTGACACAATAAAACTGACAGTTACACTGACACATTAAAACTGACAGTAACACTGACACAGTAACACTGACAGTAACACTGACACAATAAAACTGACAGTAACACTGACACATTAAAACTGACAGTAACACTGACACAATAAAACTGACAGTAACACTGACACAATAAAACTGACAGTAACACTGACACAATAAAACTGACAGTAACACTGACACAATAAAACTGACAGTAACACTGACACAATAAAACTGACAGTAACACTGACACATTAAAACTGACAGTAACACTGACACAATAAAACTGACAGTAACACTGACACAATAAAACTGACAGTAACACTGACACAATAAAACTGACAGTAACACTGACACAATAAAACTGACAGTAACACTGACAGTAACACTGACACAATAAAACTGACAGTAACACTGACACAATAAAACTGACAGTAACACTGACACAATAAAACTGACAGTAACACTGACACAATAAAACTGACAGTAACACTGACACAATAAAACTGACAGTAACACTGACACAGTAACACTGACACTGTAACACTGACACAGTACCACTGACACAGTAACACTGACACACTAACACTGACACACTAACACTGACACACTAACACTGACACAGTAACACTGACACAGTAACACTGACACTGTAACACTGACACTGTAACACTGACACAGTAACACTGACACAGTAACACTGACACTGTAACACCGACACAGTAACACTGACACAGTAACACTGACACAGTAACACTGACACAGTAACACTGACACTGTAACACTGACACAGTAACACTGACACAGTAACACTGACACAGTAACACTGACACAGTAACACTGACACTGTAACACTGACACTGTAACACTGACACAGTAACACTGACACAGTAACACTGACACAGTAACACTGACACAGTAACACTGACACAGTAACACTGACACATTAAAACTGACAGTATATATTTCATTTTCTTTCAGTGTTGTGGTTGTTGTGACTGCTAGTTCCTGATGCTCTACTTTACACTGATCTACACTGATCTTCCCTGCTCTTCACTGATCTACACTGCTCTTCACTGATCTACACTGATCTTCACTGATCTACACTGATCTTCACTGATCTACACTGATCTTCCCTGCTCTTCACTGATCTACACTGATCTTCACTGATCTACACTGATCTTCACTGATCTACACTGATCTTCCCTGCTCTTCACTGATCTACACTGATCTTCACTGCTCTTCACTGATCTACACTGATCTTCACTGATCTTCACTGATCTACACTGATCTACACTGATCTTCCCTGTTCTTCACTGATCTACACTGATCTACACTGATCTACACTGATCTTCACTGTTCTTCACTGATCTACACTGATCTACACTGATCTTCACTGATCTTCACTGATCTACACTGATCTACACTGATCTTCCCTGTTCTTCACTGATCTACACTGATCTACACTGATCTTCACTGCTCTTCACTGATCTACACTGATCTTCACTGCTCTTCACTGATCTACACTGATCTTCACTGATCTACACTGATCTTCCCTGCTCTTCACTGATCTACACTGCTCTTCACTGATCTACACTGATCTACACTGATCTTCACTGCTCTTCACTGATCTACACTGATCTTCACTGCTCTTCACTGATCTACACTGATCTTCCCTGCTCTTCACTGATCTACACTGATCTACACTGATCTTCCCTGTTCTTCACTGATCTACACTGATCTACACTGATCTACACTGCTCTTCACTGATCTACACTGATCTTCCCTGCTCTTCACTGATCTACACTGATCTTCACTGATCTACACTGATCTACACTGATCTACACTCTCTTCACTGATCTACACTGATCTACACTGCTCTTCACTGATCTTCCCTGCTCTTCACTGATCTACACTGATCTACACTGATCTACACTGATCTTCCCTGCTCTTCACTGATCTACACTGCTCTTCACTGATCTACACTGATCTACACTGCTCTTCACTGATCTACACTGATCTACACAGATCTACACAGATCTACACTGCTCTTCACTGATCTGCACTGATCTACACTGCTCTTCACTGATCTACACTGATCTACACTGATCTACACTGCTCTTCACTGATTTACACTGATCTACACTGATCTACACTGCTCTTCACTGATCTATACTGATCTACACTGCTCTTCACTGATCTGCACTGATCTACACTGCTCTTTACTGATCTACACTGATCCACACTGATCTACACTGATCTTCACTGATCTACACTGATCTTAACTGATCTACACTGATCTACACTGATATACACTGATCTACACTGATCTTCACTGCTCTTCACTGATCTACACTGATCTACACTGATCTACACTGCTCTTCACTGATCTACACTGATCTTCACTGATCTTCACTGCTCTTCACTGATCTACAGTGCTCTTCACTGATCTGCACTGATCTACACTGCTCTTCACTGATCTACACTGATCTTCACTGCTCTTCACTGATCTACACTGATCTTCACTGCTCTTCTCTGATCTACACTGCTCTTCACTGATCTGCACTGATCTACACTGCTCTTCACTGATATACACTGATCTACACTGCTCTTCACTGATCTACACTGATCTACACTGCTCTTCACTGATCTACACTGATCTACACTGATCTACACTGCTCTTCACTGACCTACACTGCTCTTCACTGATCTACACTGATCTACACTGATCTTCACTGCTCTTCACTGATCTACACTGATCTACACTGCTCTTCACTGATCTACACTGATCTACACTGATCTTCACTGCTCTTCACTGATCTACACTGATCTACACTGATCTGCACTGCTCTTCACTGATCTACACTGATCTACACTGCTCTTCACTGATCTACACTGATCTACACTGCTCTTCACTGATATACACTGATCTACACTGATCTACCCTGCTCTTCACTGATCTACACTGCTCTTCACTGCTCTTCACTGATCTACACTGATCTACACTGCTCTTCACTGATATACACTGATCTACACTGCTCTTCACTGATCTACACTGTTCTTCACTGATCTACACTGATCTACACTGCTCTTCACTGATCTACACTGATCTTCACTGATCTACACTGATCTTCACTGATCTACACTGATCTACACTGCTCTTCACTGATCTACACTGATCTACACTGATCTACACTGATCTTCACTGATCTACACTGATCTACACTGATCTACACTGCTCTTCACTGATCTACACTGATCTACACTGCTCTTCACTGATCTACACTGCTCTTCACTGATCTACACTGATCTACACTGATCTTCACTGATCTACACTGATCTACACTGCTCTTCACTGATCTACACTGCTCTTCACTGATCTACACTGATCTACACTGATCTACACTGCTCTTCACTGATCTACACTGATCTACACTGATCTTCACTGATCTACACTGATCTACACTGATCTACACTGCTCTTCACTGATCTACACTGCTCTTCACTGATCTACACTGATCTACACTGCTCTTCACTGATCTACACTGATCTACACTGATCTACACTGCTCTTCACTGATCTACACTGCTCTTCACTGATCTACACTGATCTACACTGCTCTTCACTGATCTACACTGATCTACACTGATCTACACTGATCTACACTGCTCTTCACTGATCTACACTGATCTACACTGATCTTCACTGCTCTTCACTGATCTACACTGATCTACACTGCTCTTCACTGATCTGCACTGATCTACACTGCTCTTCACTGATCTACACTGATCTACACTGCTCTTCACTGATCTACACTGATCTACACTGATCTACACTGATCTTCACTGATCTACACTGATCTACACTGATCTACACTGATCTTCACTGCTCTTCACTTATCTACACTGATCTACACTGATCACTGCTCTTCACTGATCTACACTGATCTTCACTGCTCTTCACTGATCTACAGTGATCTACACTGATCTTCACTGCTCTTCACTGATCTACACTGATTTACACTGATCTTCACTGCTCTACACTGATTTACACTGCTCTTCGCTGCTCTACTTTGATTTACACTGATCTTCACTGCTCTACACTTATTTACACTGCTCTTCACTGCTCTGCACTGATTTACACTGATCTTCACTGCTCTACACTGATCTACACTGATCTTCACTGCTCTTCACTGATCTACACTGCTCTACACTGCTCTACACTGCTCTACACTGATTTACACTGATCTTCACTTCTCTACACTGATCTTCACTGCTCTACACTGATTTACACTGATCTTCACTGCTCTACACTGATTTACACTGATCTACACTGCTCTACACTGCTCTTCACTGCTCTACACTGATTTACACTGATCTTCACTGCTCTACACTGATCTTCACTGCTCTACACTGATTTACACTGATCTTCACTGCTCTACACTGATTTACACCGATCTTCACTGCTCTACACTGATCTTCACTGCTGTACACTGATTTACACTGATCTTCACTGCTCTACACTTATTTACACTGATCTTCACTGCTCTACACTGATTTTCACTGCTCTACACTGATTTTCACTGTTCTACACTGATCTTCACTGATTTACACTGATATTCAGTGCTCTGCACTGATCTTCACTGTTCTACACTGATCTTCTCTGCTCTACACTGATTTTCACTGCTCTACACTGGTTTTCACTGCTCTACACTGGTTTTCACTGCTCTACACTGATCTTCAGTGCTCTACACTGATTTACACTGAAATTCAGTGCTCTACACTGATCTTCACTGCTCTACACTGATTTACACTGATCTTCACTGCTCTACACTGAACTTCACTTCTCTTCACTGATCTACACTGATCTACACCGCCCTTCACTGCTGTACACTGCATTACACTGATATACACTGCTGTATACTGATGTATTGTGCGTGTTGATGTATACTTATACCTACTGCTCTATACTGATGTATACTGCTCTATACTGATGTATACTGCTAAGTACTGATGTATACTGTACTTCTACATGCTGTTATATGCTGGCATACACTAGTATACCCCAGTATACACTGATATACACCAGTATACACTGATACACACCAATATACACGTATATACAGTAGTATACACTTATATACCCCAGTATACACTTGTATACACTGATATACACCAGTATGCACTTGTGTACACTGATATACACCAGTTTACACTTGTATACTGATATTTCTTCAACATTATCTTGTCTCATGTAAGTCAACTTAGTGTTAACTAAGTTACTAACTTGTGTTTAACTAAGTTACTAACTTGTGTGTTAACTAAGTTACTAACTTGTGTGTTAACTACGTTATTAACTAGTGTGTTAACTAAGTTACAAACTTGTGTGTTAACTAAGTTACTAGTGTGTTAACTAAGTTACTAACTTGTGTGTTAACTAAGTTACTAACTTGTGTGTTAACTAAGTTACTAACTTGTGTGTTAACTAAGTTACTAACTTGTGTGTTAACCAAGTTATTACCTTGTTTACCTAGAGTTTACCTGGAGAGAGTTCTGGGGTCATCGCCCCCGCAGCCCGGTCTGGGACCAGGCCTCCTGGTGGATCAGAGCCTGATCAACCAGGCTGTTGCTGCTGGCTGCACGCAAAGGAACGTACGAGCCACAGCCCGGCTGGTCAGGAACCGACTTTAGGTGCTTGTCCAGTGCCAGCTTGAAGACTGCTAGGGGTCTGTTGGCAATCCCCCTTATGTATGCTGGGAGGCAGTTGAACAGTCTCAGGCCCCTGACACTTATTGTATGGTCTCTTAACGTGCTAGTGACACCCCTGCTTTTCATTGGGGGGATGTTGCATCGTCTGCCAAGTCTTTTGCTTTCGTAGTGAGTGATTTTCGTGTGCAAGTTCGGTACTAGTCCCTCTAGGATTTTCCAGGTGTATATAATCATGTATCTCTCCCTCCTGCGTTCCAGGGAATACAGGTTTAGGAACCTCAAGCGCTCCCAGTAATTGAGGTGTTTTATCTCCGTTATGCGCGCCGTGAAGGTTCTCTGTACATTTTCTAGGTCAGCAATTTCACCTGCCTTGAAAGGTGCTGTTAGTGTGCAGCAATATTCCAGCCTAGATAGAACAAGTGACCTGAAGAGTGTCATCATGGGCTTGGCATCCCTAGTTTTGAAGGTTCTCATTATCCATCCTGTCATTTTTCTAGCAGATGCGATTGATACAATGTTATGGTCCTTGAAGGGGAGATCCTCCGACATGATCACTCCCAGGTCTTTGACGTTGGTGTTATGCTCTATTTTGTGTGTTAACTAAGTTACTAACCTGTGTGTTAATTAAGTTACTAACTTGTGTGTTAGCTAAGTTATTAACACACAAGTTAGTAACTTAGTTAAGACACTAGTAACTTAGTGTTAACTAAGTTACTAGTGTGTTAACTAAGTTACTAACTTGTGTGCTAACAAATTTTGTAACTCTGTGTTAACTTGGTATATTGAGTTTCTAACCTTCCTAGAAGATCCCTAGTTTAGTATTGTTATATTAGAGAGAGAGAGAGAGAGAGAGAGAGAGAGAGAGAGAGAGAGAGAGATTAGCTGTGTGGCCATAAAAGATTATCTTAAGTAAAGCATTGGTGATATGTTGGTTGTAATGTCTACCCTAAGATCACACTATCTTGTTAGTTATGGTTATCACCTGTTGTTACCTCTCACTTTTTATCATTTTCCCTCTCCTGTCTCACTACAGTGCTACAGTGTCTCACTACAGTGCTACAGTGTCTCACTACAGTGCTACAGTGTCTCACTGCAGTGCTACAGTGTCTCACTACAGTGCTACAGTGTCTCACTGCAGTGCTACAGTGTCTCACTGCAGTGCTACAGTGTCTCACTGCAGTGCTACAGTGTCTCACTACAGTGCTACAGTGTCTCACTACAGTGCTACAGTGTCTCAATACAGTGCTACAGTGCCTCACTACAGTGCTACAGTGTCTCACTACAGTGTTACAGTGTCTCACTGCAGTGCTACAGTGTCTCACTACAGTGCTACAGTGTCTCACCACAGTGCTACAGTGTCTCACTGCAGTGCTACAGTGTCTCACTGCAGTGCTACAGTGTCTCACTACAGTGCTACAGTGTCTCACTGCAGTGCTACAGTGTCTCACTACAGTGCTACAGTGTCTCACTACAGTGCTACAGTGTCTCACTACAGTGCTACAGTGTCTCACTGCAGTGCTACAGTGTCTCACTACAGTGCTACAGTGTCTCACTGCAGTGCTACAGTGTCTCACTGCAGTGCTACAGTGTCTCACTACTGTGCTACAGTGTCTCACTACAGTGCTACAGTGTCTCACTACAGTGCTACAGTGTCTCACTGCAGTGCTACAGTGTCTCACTGCAGTGCTACAGTGTCTCACTGCAGTGCTACAGTGTCTCACTGCAGTGCTACAGTGTCTCACTACTGTGCTACAGTGTCTCACTGCAGTGCTACAGTGTCTCACTCCAGTGCTACAGTGTCTCACTGCAGTGCTACAGTGTCTCACTGCAGTGCTACAGTGTCTCACTGCAGTGCTACAGTGTCTCACTACAGTGCTACAGTGTCTCACTGCAGTGCTACAGTGTCTCACTGCAGTGCTAAAGTGTCTCACTACAGTGCTACAGTGTCTCACTGCAGTGCTACAGTGTCTCACTGCAGTGCTACAGTGTCTCACTGCAGTGCTACAGTGTCTCACTGCAGTGCTACAGTGTCTCACTACAGTGCTACAGTGTCTCACTACAGTGCTACAGTGTCTCACTACAGTGCTACAGTGTCTCACTACAATGCTACAGTGTCTCACTACAGTGCTACATTGTATCACTACCGTGTCCCACTACAGTGCTACAGTGTCTAACCACAGTGCTACAATGTCTCACTACAGTGCTACAGTGTCTCACTGCAGTGCTACAGTGTCTCACTACAGTGCTACAATGTCTCACTACAGTGCTACAGTGTCTCACTACAGTGCTACAGTGTCTCGCTGCAGTGCTACAGTGTCTCACTGCAGTGCTACAGTGTCTCACTTCAGTGCTACAGTGTCTCACTACAGTGCTACAGTGTCTCACTTCAGTGCTAGAGTGTCTCACTACAGTGCAACAGTGTCTCACTACAGTGCTACAGTGTCTCACCACAGTGCTACAGTGTCTCACTACAGTGCTACAGTGTCTCACTACAGTGTTACAGCGTCTCACCACAGTGCTACAGTGTCTCACTGCAGTGCTACAGTGTCTCACTACAGTGCTACAGTGTCTTACTACAGTGCAACAGTGTCTCACTACAGTGCTACAGTGTCTCACTACAGTGTTACAGCGTCTCACCACAGTGCTACAGTGTCTCTCTACAGTGTTACAGTGTCTCACTACAGTGCTACAGTGTCTTATTACAGTGCTACAGTGTCTCACTATACTGCTACAGTGTCACACTACAGTGTCACATCACACTGTCACACTACAGTGCTAAAGTGTCACACTACAATGTCACACTAGAGTGTCACACTACAATGTCACACTACAGTGTCACACTACAATGTCACACTACAGTGTCACTACAGTGGTACAGTGTCACACTATAATGTCACACTACAGTGCTACAGTGTCACACTACAATGTCACACTACAGTGCTACAGTGTCACACCACAATGTCACACTACAGTGCTACAGTGTCACACTAGTGTCACTCTACAGTGCTACAGTGTCACACCACAATGTCACACTACAGTGCTACAGTGTCACACTACAGTGCTACAGTGTCACACTACAGTGTCACACTACAATGTCACACTACAGTGTCACACTACAGTGTCACACCACAATGTCACACTACAGTGTCACACAATGTCACATTAAAGCGCTACAGTGTCACACTACAATGTCACACTACAGTGTCACACTACAATGTCACACTACAGTGTCACACTACAGTGCTACAGTGTCACACCACAACGTCACACTACAGTGCTACAGTGTAACACTACAGTGCTACAGTGTCACACCACAATGTCACACTACAGTGCTAGTGTCACACTAGTGCTACAGTGTCACACAACAGTGCTACAGTGTCACACTACAGTGCTACAGTGTCACACTGCAATGTCACACTAGAGTGTCACGCCACAATGTCACACTACAGTGCTACAGTGTCACACTACATTTTCACACTACAATGTCACACTACAGTGTCACACTACAGTGTCACAGCACAATGTCACACTACAGTGCTACAGTGTCACACTACAGTGCTACAGTGTCACACTACAATGTCACACTACAGTGTCACACTACAATGTCACACTACAGTGTCACACCACAATGTCACACTACAGTGTCACACCACAATGTCACACTACAGTGCTACAGTGTCACACTACATTGTCACACTACAATGTCACACTACAGTGTCACACTACAGTGTCACACTACAGTGTCACACTACAGTGTCACAGCACAATGTCGCACTACAGTGCTACAGTGTCACACTACAATGTCACACTACAGTGCTACAGTGTCACACCACAATGTCACACTACAGTGCTAGTGTCACACTAGTGTCACACTACAATGTCACACTACAATGTCACACTACAGTGTCACACTACAGTGTCACAGCACAATGTCACACTACAGTGCTACAGTGTCACACCACAATGTCACACTACAGTGCTAGTGTCACACTAGTGCTACAGTGTCACACAACAGTGCTACAGTGTCACACTACAGTGCTACAGTGTCACACTGTAATGTCACACTACAGTGTCACACCACAATGTCACACTACAGTGCTACAGTGTCACACTACATTGTCACACTACAATGTCACACTACAGTGTCACACTACAGTGTCACAGCACAATGTCACACTACAGTGCTACAGTGTCACACTACAATGTCACACTACAGTGCTACAGTGTCACACTACAATGTCACACTAGTGTCACACTACAGTGTCACACTACAGTGCTACAGTGTCACACTACAGTGTCACACCACAATGTCACACTACAGTGCTACAGTGTCACAGCACAATGTCACACTACAGTGCTACAGTGTCACACTACAGTGCTACAGTGTCACACTACAATGTCACACTACAGTGTCACACTACAGTGTCACACTACAGTGTCACACTACAGTGTTACAGTGTCACACTACAGTGTCACACCACAATGTCACACTACAGTGCTACAGTGTCACTATGGAAATTACATTTACTTGGATGTAACATAAGGTACATACCAGTAAATGATAACTAAGATAATTATTATTTATCAAAGTTACATAGACAAGTAGGAATTTGGGAGACCTAGGTCACAAAAATGTCCCCCTTCGATACCTACAACTGTCATATCCACAAGTTGCTCTAGACCTATATTAATTGCAAATGAAATGTACATACACACCAGGAATTCTGGTAAAATTATTATAATTGTGGACTGTATATTAAAATTAATAAATGATTGCATGTACACATTTATATAACAGAAGGAGAATTTATAATCATAACACTCACCAATTTGTCTGGAGATTACTGTGTATAATACTCAAAAACCTCCCTCTAACTAAATTTATTATGATAATACTGGCCAGAATTACAAACATAATTTAGATAGCTTATCTGAGGTTCCTGGAGCTGTCCTGTACATTGATTTAATGGTCAAATTATGCAGAAATGCACATCCAACATTTTCGGCTCCTATTTGAGAGGTGTAAACCCAATATAACCTCTAGAGCGACAAAAATTATACACTTTACATTAACGTGTTTGTACTCCATTCAAAACACAATGGCGAGTCTCTCTGCTCATCCACGCAGGTGCCGAGCTTCCCATTTTTTATAATATAATTTTATTAAATACAATATAGGCCATCAATTTACATATAAAATACTGTATTTCCAGAAAATACATACAGTATTTTCCACACTGCGGCCGGGTGGAGTTCGTTGCTAAACGACTCAAATTGCTCATTTGGCAATGGTGGAGGACCTGGGTACATATAGGATCTGGCATCCACATGGCGACATATTACACAAGATTTAATCGCCCTTTTTACACTTTGCCGTGCTTGTGGAATCCAGAAAGTTTCCCTAATACAATTTAAGGTATCTTGCACCCAACCATGCATTACATTTTTATGGGCATTTAAAACAATTAAATTTGTTAGATGTTGAGTTTTGGGCAGTAAGATAGGGTGTTTAGCATAATCACCCAATTCAGCATTTTGTAACCTACCTCTGCGCCTAATTACATTGTTCTCTAAATACAGCCCCAATTTCTCTATTATGGATCCTTTCACAATTTTACTTTCCATCATCAATTTAATCTCATTTCCATAGATTTCTTCCTGTACCCTCTTTATCCAATATTCAAGAGGATGTGAAAACTTATATGAGATATTCATCTTGTTTAGAAATTTAAACACCAACTTAGTTACATTGATTAGTTTGGGTAAAGAAGAATACCTATTTATAACAATGGCTAAGGAAGGACAAACTATTGGAGTGGTGGTCACAGTAATTTCAACAGGAGCAATATATGCCTTTTGTACAGGCCAATTAGCTTTATTTACCAACCAGCTCGGTCCTTTAAACCATGATACAGCATTTGCAAATTTAGCATAAGGTAAACCTCGAGACAAGAAATCAGCTGGATTCTCCTCACCAGGTATATGATTAAATGTTAACATATGCTACCCAAACTATTATACTTCTCTTGCATCTGATTAATTTCAGTGACTCTGTTTTGTACGTACACAATTTTACTGTTTCCATTATGAATCCATTGTAAGGATATCTCATTATCAGACCAAATTAGTGTCGCTAATATTTATCTCCTGCAACTTATTTCTTATATAATTAGCTAATTTGACACCTACATAAATGGCTGTTAATTCCAACTGAGGTAATGTACGTGATTTAATTGGAGACACTTTAGCCTTAGACATAACAAGAGAAATAACACTATTACATTGAAGGTAAGCAGCTGCTCCATATGCCAATTTTGAAGCATCACAAAAAATGGGGAGTATATTTTTCCCATCTGGATTGGCCACCTGGCGTGGGAACTCAACATTGGAATTTTTTCATAATCACCAATTAATTCATCCCACCTGTTAATGAATTCCTCAGGTAGAGTTTCATCCCAAGCACATTTCAGCTTCCATGCTTCTTGTATTAATAATTTCCCTCTTATAGTAAGGGGTGACACTAAACCTAGTGGAACAAAACATTTGGAAACTTCAGCAAGCAAAACTCTCTTAGTTAATTTATTGGTCATACTGTAATTATTAGGTTTTAACATTAACAAATCTCTCTCAGCATCCCAAGTTAATCCCAATACATTACTACATTTTGGCACTTCATCTCCAGGGAAATCTTTACTTATTTTGTCCTTTAATTTGAACGAATTACTATTCCATTCCCTCAGAGGCATATTTGCGCTTTGCATTATTTTATTAGCCTCTCCATAAGTCATTAACAGTTCCTCTTCAGTTGACGTCACACCCAGGAAATTGTCCACATAAAATTGTTTGCTCATTACTTTACTCAATGGACTTCCTATACATTTAAGGTGTGCATTTATCGTCGCTTGAAGTAGGAACGGACTGGATGTAGCACCAAATAATACGCTCCTAAAGCAAAAGGTTTTCAGAGGGCTAAGTGGGTCACTAGGATTCTCAGGCCATAAGAAGCGGGTACAATCCCAGTCAGCCTCTTGTAAACCCACTCTTAGGAAAGATTTACTTATGTCAGCCGTAAAGGCATAATTCTTCATCCTGAAATTTAATAAGATATCTCCTAATTTTTCCGTCAACGACGGACCTGTCATCATTCATTTAAACTAGGTACATTTTTGTTACTCCTGGCACTACAATTAAACACAATCCTCAAAGGAGTGGTCTTAGAATCCTTCTTCACTCCGTGATGTGGCAAATAGTGACCATAAATTTTGGCTTGCTCAGGAGGTACCTCTTCTATAAATTTATTAATTAATTGTTCAGTAATTATATTATAGGCAGTCAACAATTCTGGTGTCTTACTCAGTTCGCGGAGCTGAGCCTTTAATTGTCCATATGCCATTCTGTAATTAGTGGGCAATTCTGGATGGTTCAGTCTCCATGGAAGTCGTACCCAGTATTGTCCAGATTCAAATTTTACATCTCTCAGGTATTGTTCCTGAGTAAAAAAATCGTCTGGACTTTCTTCATTTACATTTATTCCAATGCTGTCTAATTCCCACAATTTATGCACTGGCTCAACACCATCCTCTATGAAAGAATTGTACTGGGGCACGATTTCATGAGTAAGACACACAGTTATAGTATTTGTAGTTTCCTCTAGTCATGAATTATTATTACGAGGAATCCTACATTACATGGCCTCCTGCAGTCTTTAAAAGGGTGACACCACATTTCTTTTCCATACCCTTTACAAAGGAGGCATAATAGTCACTACCTATCAAAATATTTATTGGGTCTACAGAATCATCATTTACACCGGAAGGTGCTAAATTTACATCATGTGAAAGTCTTTCTGTAGCTTTACTAAGCCCTATTGTAGATATTTTCTCTGGAAGTCTATCTACAATTACTGCATTAACACGTTTTTTCTCATTGCCCAACCTGACAGTTACATAAACAGTGTCATACAATTGAGCCCTTTTATCTGAGAGAAAACCAGATAATTTTAGAGTTGTAGGATCTCCCATCTGTACTTTCATACCATCAAGACATTTACATTTTATGAAAGTATGCTGGGATCTCTGGTCTAATAATGCAGTTACATTTTTTGATTTATGTCTTTTATCATCATTTTTACCTGTAACACAGGTAAGGCTACTTCAGCAAAACCATCATTATTAACATTAGCAGCAATTTTTACATTAGCCACTGTTGTGTCTGGATTGTCAGCATTATCATTATTATCAGCATTATCAGCATTATCTTCCTTTGTGACATTGATAACAGTTGTTTAATTTGGCATGACAATCCTTTACATTGTGATTACCTAGACATCTGATACCTCTGCCAAGTTCCTCCAATCTTTCAACTTTATCATTCCATGAATTGTATGCATTGCAATTCTTAGAAAAATGAGTACCCTTCCAAAAGAGACAATCTCTTTTTTCTTTGACTGGTTTCTTATTAACTGGGCTACTCTTAGGAGGGTACTTATTCTTCTTACCTTGTGGAGAATCATTATTTCTGATTCCTGCTACTTGATATGCACCTATGCAACTCTTTTTAGGAAATGAATTTTGATTATTAACATTGGGATAATTATTCCCATTGTGAAACTTGACAGATACTTCAGAGTTATTATGTGTTGCATCTTTAAAATGAGTTAGTTGGCTGGTCTGCAACTGCACAATTAATTCTTGTAGACCTAGTCTTATTTCCTCCAGACCAAAATAACCCTTGTGATACTTGTTCGGGAGCCATTCAAGTGTTTTACAGCTTAATTTATTCTGTATAATGGCACTCAATAACCAGTCTGATTCCTTCAGATTATATTTATTACTTAAAGTTTTGAGAGTGCTCTCCAGTTTAACTCTAAACTGCTGTAAACCTTTGTAAGTGTGATCTTGAGATTTTAAATTAACAATGCTATTCTCTAGATCCAACCTACTTTGTTCTATATTACCATAAGTGACCTTCAACAAGTCAACTGCTTCTTTGTAAGAATCATCTATATTGGGAAAGGCTTGTATAAGTATGTGAGCATCTCCTCTTACCTGTCCTTTGAGGTAAAATAATTTAGTTACTCAGGCTAGGTCATTCCTATCATGCACAGCTGCTTTAAAAATTGACCAAAACTCCTTCCAATTTTCTCCAGGACTAAATACAGGTAAACATAATTCTGGGAGTTTTGGCAAAGACATTTGTTGGAGCAGATTGATTAACTGCCTGGTTTACACATTTTAATTTATTCAAGGCCTGACTTTTACAAGAAAGAATCTTTTCCTCTAATTCATAATACTGATTAATTATGAGATCTACTTCAGCCTCATCTACACAGTTTACTAACAAATCTCCTTCATATTTGTTGTAATATAATTTGTATGTATCATATCTATTACCTCAAGCATCTAAATACAATTTTAAATCATCAGTATTCACAGTTTCTTGATTCATTAATTCCAAACACTTATTGTATGCTTTTGTTACATACCCCTTTCTAGCTTGCAGTGATGCTTTTTTGCTTTATATTCCATATGTTTGTCTTCTACATTAATTTCCTCAATTTCAGCCATGATGCAATGTATTAAATTCAACTTAATTAATAACACTGATTATATACTAAATTATGCACTTCATAAAGGTAAATATTACAACTTACCTTTGAATAAATCCTAGCTACACTTGAGCTTAGCAATTACATATAAGAAAATTATACTATAAATTTTAAATACACATTAATAATGTTAGCTACACTTGAGCTTAGTAATTACACATGTAAGAAAATTATAATATAAATTTTAAATGCATTAATATAAATCTTAGCTACACTTGAGCTTAGCAATTACACATACACTGATATAAATCTTGGCCAGAATTTGGCATATCAAAATTAATATTATGCACATTAATATAATCCTATCCAGGCTTGGCTTAGCAAAATTAATATTGTAATAATTATAATCCACTACACATTAAGTAAATTTGTGGACCTAGCATCCACCTCCTTCTGTCATTTCACATATAATTATTAAGTAATTAATTCACTAATTAATGACTTATTGCCTCCGGTTCAAGAAAGACCAACAGTAAATTCAAGTAAATTACATTTACTTGGATGTAACATAAGGTACATACCAGTAAATGGTAACTAAGATAATTATTATTTATCAAAGTTACATAGACAAGTAGGAATTTGGGAGACCTAGGTCACGGAAATGTCCCCCTTCGATACCTACAACTGTCATATCCACAAGTTGCTATAGACCTATATAATTGCAAATGAATTTACCAGGATTTCTGGTAAAATTATTATAATTTTTGTGGACTTTATATTAAAATTAATAAATGATTGCATATACACATTTATGTAACAGAAGGAGAATTTATAATCATAATACTCACCAATTTGTCTGGAGATTACTGTGTATAATACTCAAAAAACTCCCTCTAACTAAATTTATGATGATAATACTGGCCAGAATTACAAACATAATTTAGATAGCTTATCTGAGGTTCCTGGAGCTGTCCTGTACATCGATTTACTGCTCAAATTATGCAGAAATGCACATCCAACAATTTTGGCTCCTATTTGAGAGGTGTAAGCCCAATATAACCTCTAGAGCGACGAAAATTATACACTTTACATTAACGTGTTTGTACTCCATTCAAAACACAATGGCGAGTCTCTCTGTTCATCCACGCAGGCACCGAGCTTCCCATTTTTTATAATATAATTTTTATTAAATACAATATAGGCCATCAATTTACATATAAAATACTGTATTTCCAGAAAATACATACAGTATTTTCCACAGTCACACCACAATGTCACACTACAGTGCTACAGTGTCACACTACAATGTCACACTAGTGTCACACTACAGTGCTACAGTGTCACACCAAAATGTCACACTACAGTGCTACAGTGTCACACTACAATGTCACACTAGTGTCACACTACAGTGCTACAGTGTCACACCATAATGTCACACTACAGTGCTACAGTGTCACACTACAATGTCACACTACAAAAACAAACACATCAAAAGTTTATTTCTTTACAAAGGTTACAGTGCGTGTTGACATTTCATAATATGATTGGTACAAAGAAAGCCACTATAATGCTGAGGCTTCTCCAGCATACTTAACCTAATACTTTTACACTACTTAAGTCTAGACAAACTTACAAATATTCAATAAAGTGTAATAAAATATTTGGGAGAGTAACTTCAAATTTGGTTAGAGATTAACATAGTGTGGGTATGGTTATTATTGAAAGATGAGATGATTTTTAAGTTATTTTATTTTATTAACACATCAGCTGTTTCCCACTAAGGCAGGGTGGCCCAAAAAAGAAAAACTTTCATCATCATTCACTCCATCACTGTCTTGCCAGAGGCGTGCTTTACACTACAGTTATAAAACTGTAACATTAACACCCCTCCTGCTGGTTCGGGCAAAGAGTTCCAGATCTTCAAATTCAAATTCAAATTCAAAGTTTATTCTCTATAAGGATTACAATGCTGAGTTTACAGAATTTGGTTATTGTGTGGTTTACATGTAGTAAAATAATAATTACAGAGTGTACCACTAGAACACCTAGCATGGCTAGGCATTTCGGGCAGACTTAAATTAAATCTTACGTTTAAAATATTACAAAATTATGAGGTAAGTTGGTATTATGGCTAAGTGACTAAATACTAGTTTGTGAGTTTAGCAATGTGAATGCTTTTGTTTTGGCACTATACATAGTTTCAGTATTGGAGTATCACAGGCCAACTTATGACTAGTTAAGATTCATTATTTTGAGATTGAGATTAATATTTCTGTTTATGGTCAAATGGGTGAGTGAGTGTAAGTGTGAACCACCAGGTGGTATTCGTATAATTAGTTGACAGGGTGTATCAGGGAGATGAGATGTTTTCTGATGGTAGTTTTGAATTTGATGAATGTGTCTGCAGTTTTAGAATTTTCAGGTAGGGTGTTCCAGATTTTAGGGCCTTTGACATACATTGAATTTTTGTAAAAGTTTAGTCGGACACGGGGAATGTCATAGAGATGTTTGTGTCTGGTGTTGTGCCTGTGGGTTCTGTCACAACTATCAAGAAAGTGTTTTAGGTCAAGGTTAATATTGGAATTTAAGGACCTGTAGATGTAGATTGCACAGTAGTAAGTGTGGATGTACTGAACTGGGAGTAAGTTTAGATCTATGAAGAGTGTGGGGGTGTGTTGCCAGGGATGGGATATAGTGATTATTCTTACTGCGGCTTTTTGTTGGGTTATTATTGGCTTTAGGTGCCCTTTATGTGCATTGAATTTTTGCAAAGTATGAGATAGACACGAGGGATGTCAAAAAAGTGTTCTGTGCCTCGTGTTATGCCTGTGTGTTCTGTTATAACTGTCTAGGAGAAATTTGAGCAGAGGGTTGATATTGGAGTTTAATGTTCTGTATACGTATATAGTAGGCACAGTAATAAGTGTGTATACATATTTTGTATATTAACCCGTAAACGGTTCAAGCAGATCTACGTTCACGTGTAGCGCTACAAAAGCAGATCTACGTTTTTTTACATATTTTCAAATATAACAAAAAAAAAAAGGTAGATCAAAGTTTTTTTACACATTTTCAAATGTAAAAAAACAAAAAGAAGATCTACTTTTTTTACATACTTTCAAATGTTGAAAAAACGTATATATACGTTTGGACCATTTACGGGTTAATTTAGTTCAAGCTTTTGAAGAGTGGTGAGGTGTGTTGTCTGGTGCAGGAGTTTGTGATCATCTGCACTGCCAGTTTATGTTAAGTTATTAAAGGTTTAAGGTGATTGGCTGTGGTAGATCCTCCAGAACAAATACCATAGGTGAGGTAAGAGTATATTAGAGTGATATAAAGTAAGAAGTGCCCTTTGGGATAGATAGTATCGTATCTTGGAAAGGATGCCTACTGTCTTGGAAGCTTTCTTAATTATATGTTGGATGTGGGTCTGAAATTTAAGATTACACTCAAGGTGGAGACCTAGAAATTTGCCTTCAGTGTGTCTTGTAATGGAGTAACCTTTATTGATATGTTCACCTTGATATTTAACGCTCGGTTTTCAAAAAGCTTGAAGTAGGTTTTGTCTATGTTGAGAGTAGTAGGATTTGTTGGTGTTCTATATAGAGTATTTGTGTAATTATCAGTGAGGTAGTGTCACATCACAGTGTCACACCAGTGTCACACCACAGTGTCTCACCACAGTGTCACACCAGTATCACACCACAGTGTCTCACCACAGTGTCTCACCACAGTGACACACCATGTGGCAAGACACCACAGTATCACACCACAGTGTCACACCAAAGTGTCTTACCACACTGACACACCATGTGGCGAGACACCACAGTGTCACGCCACAGTGTCACACCAGTGTCTCACCACAGTGTCACACCACAGTGTCACACCAGTGTCACACCAGTGTCACACCACAGTGTCTTACCACAGTAACACACTATGTGGTGAGACACCACAGTGTCACACCACAGTGTCACACCAGTGTCTCACCACAGTGTCACACCACAGTGTCACACCAGTGTCTCACCACAGTGTCACACCACAGTGTCTCACCACAGTATCACACCACAGTGTCACACCAGTGTCTCACCACAGTGTCACACCACAGTGTCTCACCACAGTGTCTCACCACAGTGTCACACCACAGTGTCTCACCACATTGTCACACCAGTGTCACACCACAGTGTCACACCACAGTGTCTCACCACAGTGTCACACCATTGTCTCACCACAGTGTCTCACCAGTGTCACACCACAGTGTCACACCACAATGTCACACCACAGTGTCTTACCACCATGTCCCACCACAATGTCACACCACAGTGTCGCACAACAGTCACACCACAGTGTCACCACAGTGTCACACCAGTGTCACACCAGTGTCACACCACATTGTCACACAGTGTCTCACCATAGTGTCACACTAGTGTCTCACAACTGTATCTCACCACAGAATACGGACAAGGACGATGTGGAGTATGCAGAACTGACCTTCAAGAATGGACGTAATAAGCACAGCAAGAAACACGGTCGACCTGGTGTTAATGGCGCCCTGCGACCAGCTGAAGACTCCACTATTTACGCCACTATTGATCACACCCGCACTGCACAACAGCAGGCACCACAGCAGGCACAGCAGCAACTCCTGACACAGCAACAGCAAGGAAGTAGGCCTATAAAACAGGGCAGTGATGACTTAAATGTTGGTGTGAGGGCCGCTGAGGACGTGCCCTTGATGGATCCTGCTCTTGAGAGTAGTGTTTGAGAGGCCAATGGTGATGTTCTGTAAGCCTACCTTTGCTTGAGGCTTAGTGATAACCAGACAGTGGATCAACCAGCCTTATAATGTCATCTAATAGGCCTACCCTTGCTGGAGGCCTAGTGATAACCAGACAGTGGATCAAGCCTATACCTCTATATTATATATATATATATATATATATATATATATATATATATATATATATATATATATATATATATATATATATATATATATATATATATATATATATATATATTTCATATACATAATTTTATAACTTTTCTGGAAATTTGAGAGAAAAGCTAAAAAAAAAGAAAATTCTTTTGTGTATATTAAAGTTTATTTCTGATAAGTTAGGATTTATTAATAAATTTTTTAGTGGTAAGTTCCATTAACTTTAAAGTTCCATGTTTAAAGTTTAGTGAGAGTTAGAGCCAGCTCTCTTACTAAGCTTTATAAGAGAGCTGGCTCTATATTTCTCTCAGTGTATATATACACAGAGTTGACTCTTCTAGCAGCCTTAATGACCCTTGTGTAGTAGACAGACTTGAAACCCCATTAACCATTTAAAACTGTGAAGCCACACAGTCTTGTGTCTTATTAATGGTGTGGCTAAGGCTGATGTGTTACTCTCCCAGCTGAGCCATGTTTGTGTCTGTTTACAAGAACATAAATCACCCTCTGCTGTTATCCCTCCTGTCTCAGGTTATCCCACCCGCACTCTGCATTACACTGTGTGTGTGTGTGCAATCTGTTCTTTGTATCTTTTTTATTTTTAAACATTATTTATTCTTGATGTTGAATTTCTGGTTTCTTCCCTATCATCTCCTCTTCTCTTATTAGGTGATTTTAACCCTTTGACTGTTTTCGACGTATAAATACGTCTTACGAGCCAATGTTTCTGACGTATATATACTCAATAATTCTAGCGGCTTCAAATCAAGTGGGAGAAAGCTGGTAGGCCCACATGTGAGAGAATGGGTCTGTGTGGTCAGTGTGCACCACATAAAAAAAATCCTGCAGCACACATTGCGCAATGAGAAAAAAAAAACTCTGATCGTTTTTTTGGAATAAAACGCCGACTTTGAGGTGTATTTTCGTATAGTATTTATCGTTGTATTCGCGTTTTCATGGTCTTAGGTGATAAAATGGAAAACATATTACAGAAATACAGATGATTTTCATTACTTTTACGATGAAAACGACCTTGAAACTGAGCTCAAAGTAGCGGAAATGTTCGATTTTTACCAATGTTCAAGAGTAAATAAATCACACCACACGTCCAATACACGTCAACTGGGGAGTCTAATATTCTTTCACTAGTGCACTGATATTATTTATACCATTTTTACAATAATGCAGTCGTCTGCATAACAGTAAATTTTGTATTTTTTTGTATGAATAAAAAATCAAAATAGAAAGCAATAATAATATAAGAGGGGCCTAGAGATGTGACTAATGAACAGAGCATATGTTATTTTAGTGCCACGAATGTCTACCTTGTTTATTCTGGACCCTATTTTGAAATTGGCATCTTTTTTATTTTGTGTGAAATTGGCCAAATTGCCAATTTCTGACCACCATATTGGGTAGTCCAAATTAGTAAATGGGAGGTTTCTTGTACTCAGCTGATAGATAAAATGGAGTTCTATAGAAATAGCTATGAGTTTGGTCAACTGGAACAATGGAATTGGCTGAAAATAGGGCTCAAAGTCGGCGAAATCGCCGATACGCATATGTCGCCAAGACCGCTAACTTCGCGGGAGCATAATTCCACGAGTTTTCGACCAAATTTCGAACTTTTGGTGTCATTACCATCGGGAAAAGATTCTCTATCATTTCATAAGAAAAAATAATTTTTTTTTTTTTCAAAAATTGAGCGACATAGAATGACAGTTTCAGAGAGGGGCCTGAAACAGTCAAAGGGTTAATGCTCATCATTTCCTCTTGGGAGGGTCTCACTGTGACTCGTAGAGGTGAGGTAGAGGTTCTTCTCACTTCTCTCACCCTCCATGTTTTAAATACAGGTACTTCCACCCATTTTGATCCTCACACTCAAACTCTCTCTGGTATAGATCTCTCAGTTTGTTACTCATCAACAGCACTTAACTTTACCTGGCTTGTGCTTCCAGATTTACATGACAGCGATCATATTCCTATCCTTCTTACTACCCAAACCGTGGTATGGGGGGGGGGTAATGAACTCGCAGTTCGTTTGCAGTTGTGTTATTACAATTTCTTGAGTCAATCCTTACTTCCCACTCATATTCTCGCCCTCCTTGTAGCTCATGTTAGCATTTTGAACAGGCAAATTGTGCCCTTTACTCATATCAAACTGTTTAAAGTGAGGAACCTTGTTTGTCCTCAACTGAAGAGGTATTACAACTATTTTTTGTCTTCTGTTTTAACTATGGGTTCGCATTCTATACATCAAACCTTGAGTAGACATTCTCAGAAATGTGTGCCTTGGTGGTCTCCTGCTTATGCTTGTGCAGTATGTTTGAAACATGCTGCATGGGGCTGATATCATTACAACAGGACCACAGAGCGGCTCTTTGCTTGTAAGCGTGTAAGGGCAGTCACCCGCTGTGTCATCCATGAAGCAAAACACACTTGTTGGCGGGATTGTTTCTACCATCACTTCGGCTTCCTCTATGAGTACAGTTTGGACAAAATACAGAAACTGAGTGGCAGGTATTTTCCAAATCTGGCTTCCATTCTTAGAAGTGCTGGTGTCAGCATTGCAAATCCTATTGAAGTTGCTACTGCAACTGGAAATCATCTTGTCTGTATCTCTCAGGGGCTACATCTATGTCCCTCATTTTTTTCCTCCAAATCTGCCAGAGAGTTACTGCCTTTGCACTTCTTGCAGAGAAGAGTCTTATAATGTGCCTTGTTTGCTTCCAGAACTAGAGTCAACAATCCGCTTGTTGATCGTTGGCAGCTGAACCTGATGGCATTTAAATTTGTATGCTCCAGCACTTACATCTGTCAGCCCTTGATGTTCTCTTATGTTTTTTTTAATTTTGTCTGGTCTCAAGGGGTTCTTCTCCAGCTGTGGAAAACTGCATTGTTCTGCCTTTTCATAAACCAGGTACTTGGGCCTGATGCCTCTCACTATTGTTCCACTGCTCTTATCAGTGCAGTTTGCAAGGTGATGGAACATATAGTAAATAAACATTTAGAGTGGTATTTAGAGACACACAATAGTCTTTTCACTTGTCAATTTGGTTTTCACAAGGGCCACTCCACTATCAACTCTTTACTCTGCTGAAGATACCTATGTCCCTAATGCCTTTGCTAGTAGCAACTTGGTTATTGCAGTCTTTTTTTTTTTTTATCTTAAAACAGTTTTTCTGACACTTCATGGCAATATAACATCTTGGCCCAAGTTTATTCCTCAGGCCTCTGGGACAGTCTGCCACTTTTCCTTAAAAACTTCTTATCTGAGAGACATTTCTGTGTCTGAGTTAATATGTTTTCCCCAGACTATATCCAGGCTGAAGGTGTCCCTAACTATTAATGACCTGGCCTCTGTTCTTCCATCTATTATTTGTCATCACTTGATGTTGATGAGTTGGCTATAACTTGTGCAGGTGCTGACAACCTTACTAACTTTACCTGTTATATGCTACATCCACTCTGACCTTACTAACTTTACCTGTTATATGCTACATCCACTCTGACCTTACTAACTTTACCTGTTATATGCTACATCCACTCTGACCTTACTAACTTTACCTGTTATATGCTACATCCACTCTGACCTTACTAACTTTACCTGTTATATGCTACATCCACTCTGACCTTACTAACTTTACCTGTTATATGCTACAGCCACACTGACCTTACTAACTTTACCTGTTATATGCTACATCCACACTGACCTTACTAACTTTACCTGTTATATGCTACAGCCACACTGACCTTACTAACTCTACCTGTTATATGCTACATCCACTCTGACCTTACTAACTTTACCTGTTATATGCTACATCCACTTTGACCTTACTAACTCTACCTGTTATATGCTACATCCACACTGACCTTACTGAGTCTACCTGTTATACTCGACATCCTCAGTGACCTTACTGACTACCTGTTATACTCTACAACCTCGCTAGTCTCTGATCAAGTGTGTTAAACCTTTATGATTGGAATAATATCAATGGTGCACTAGATAGACTTGAAACCCCATTAACCATTTAAAACTGTGAATCAACAATGGTGCACTACATAGACTTGAAACCCCACATCTATACACTGATGTATATATTTATATATTTGAATAGGCCTAAGGCTTTTGTTAAATAATATACTCTATGATTTTATTATTTTTTAAGATTACAATGAATTTTTTGTGAGTTATGGTATTTATAAGTTTAACTTTTGTCCAGTGCCATTTATAAATTAAAATATTTAAAGAACATGATTATATTAACCTTATAGTGTGTATAGAGTCTGTTCTCTTATATAGAGTCAGTTCTTATATATAGTCATTTCTTATATAGACTCAGTTCTTATATAGTCTATAGTCAGTTCTCATACAGTCAGTTCTCTTATATAGAGTCAGTTCTCTTATATAGAATCCTCCTCCTCCAATTCTCTTGTATAGTCAGTTGTTATATAGACAAGAAGGTACATATCACACACCATGGGACACACCATGGGATACACCATGGAACACACCATGGGACACACCATGGGACACAGACCATGGTAGCTACAACCACTTCACTTCAGTTGAATTATATTTTGTACTAAAAACAGGTATTTTAAAACAAAAAGAGATGGTTCAAGGCTGTATTTTTTTCCTCTCATTTCTTCAGTGTCTGAAGCCCCTTTTTGTTGCTCAATTATGTTATCAAAACTCTTGTAACCCTCCAGGAAAGCTATACAACATCTCCTGACTTAACAACAGAGTTGCATTTCTCAGACCACGTTGGTAAATAAATTCGTGGCTGTGTGAGGAGCATACTATAATGGTAGTGGGTTTGTGTCAACCATCTTTGATATTGTTTTAATGTCGCCTTTGCACCATTTATAACATTTTTAGTATTTTAAATGTTTATAGAATATATTACTGTGTTTATTGTAAACACAGTAGATAAATACATGAGTGGGTGTGGGTGGGTGTGAGTTGGACCTGATTAGCTTGCGTTACTGGGTCAGTTTGCCGTGTTTCTTCCTCAAGTGAATGTGACCTGACCTGACTAGGTTGGGGGATTGGCTTAAGCTGGTAGGAGACTTGGACCTGCCTCGCATGGGCCAGTAGGCCTGCTGCAGTGTTTCTTCTTTCTTGTGTTCTTATGTTCTTAATAAACAGAATAGAGGAAATCAGCTTTAATATACATTACTGAGGTAGTCATGCTAGTCAGAGAGCTGGTCGTAAGTCTGAGTCATTGGTAAACGAGTACGTCACTACGTGAAGAGAGGTTGTATATGCAGAGTTTTTTCACATTTGTGGGAAGTTTATCCAACAGATAGTTCCATCATGCCTAATTTCCATTTTTCACAGAAAAAGATTTTTCAACCCCCAAAAAATCACTGAATATAGTTCAGTGTTTTTAGTCATTTTTGATGGATTTTCAGAATTGCTTAAAAGCACACCATTGGTACTGTATTGTATACTGATTGAAGCTAGGTCACTTTAATATGATACGAGGCCATGTTATTATTGTGATGTAGTAACAGAGTAATGCAAATGTTTTCGTTAACCTTCAAAATTGTATTTTGTTCGTCTATGGCAAATAACTGATATAACGAACAGTTCCATGATGAATATATTAATTTTTTGAAACAAAAAAAAATTACCTGCCTTTATATGTATATATCTATATAGATCAGCAGTTTTACACTATGGTGGTGTGCAAGCAAGTAGGTACCTGGGAGTTAGTCACCTTACACCTGCTGCTCTATTCACCTAGCAAGCAAGTACCTGAGAGTTAGTCACCTTACACCTGCTGCCCTGTTCACCTAATAAGCAAGTAGGTACCTGAGAATTAGTCACCTTACACCTGCTGCCCTATTCACCTAGCAAGCAAGTAGGTACCTGAGAGTTAGTCACCTTACACCTTCTGCCCCATTCACCTGATAGTAATAATTTAGTAGTAGTACAGTAACAGTAGTAGATGTAAAACCATTAGTAGTAATACTAGTGATAATATCAGTGTTGACCACAGCAATGTAAACTAAATTACTGGGAGCAGTTGAAATCCCTTTATTTGTACTCCCTGGAATCCAGGTGGGAAAGATACATGATAATATACACTTGGAAAATCATAGAGGGACTAGTTCCAAATTTACCCACAAAAATAACTCCCTACAAAAGCAAAAGTCTGGGCAGGAGATGCAGCATCCCCCCAATGAATAGCAGGGGTGCCACTAGAGACAACACAGTAAGTGTCAGGGGCCCAAGACTGTTCAACTGCCTCCCAGCATACATAAGGGGGATTACCAATAAACCTCTGGTTGTCTTCAAGAAGGCACTGGACAGGCACCTAAAGTCAGTACCTGATTGGCCAGGCTGTGGTTTGTATGTTGGGTTACATGCAGCCAACAGTAATAGCCTGGTTGATCAGGCCCTGATCCACCACCAGGCTTGGTCATGGACTGGGCTGCAGGGGCTGTTGACCTCCAAAACACCCTCCAGGTATACATATGCATATACAGCCTCTCCTCACTTAACAACCCTCCAGGTATACATATGCATATACAGCCTCTCCTCACTTAACAACCCTCCAGGTATACATATGCATATACAGCCTCTCCTCACTTAACAACCCTCCAGGTATACATATGCATATACAGTCTCTCCTCACTTAACAACCCTCCAGGTATACATATGCATATACAGCCTCTCCTCACTTAACAACCCTCCAGGTATACATGCATATACAGCCTCTCCTCACTTAACAACCCTCCAGGTATACATATGCATATACAGCCTCTCCTCACTTAACAACCCTCCAGGTATACATAAGCATATACAGTATCTCCTCACTTAACCCTCCATGTATACATATGCATATACAGCCTCTCCTCACTTAGGAACCCTCTAGGTATACATAAGCATATACAGCATCTCACTTAGCAACCCTCCAGGTATACATATGCATATACAGTCTCTCCTCACTTAACAACCCTCCAGGTATACATATGCATATACAGTCCTCACTTAACCCTCCAGGTATACATAAGCATATACAGCCTCTCCTCACTTAACAACCCTCCAGGTATACATAAGCATATACAGCCTCTCCTCACTTAACAACCCTCCAGGTATACATAAGCATATACAGCCTCTCCTCACTTAACAACCCTCCAGGTATACATATGCATATGCAGTCTCTCCTCACTTAACAACCCTCCAGGTATACATAAGCATATACAGCCTTTCCTCACTTAACCCTCCAGGTATACATAAGCATATACAGCCTCTCCTCACTTAACAACTCTCCATGTATACATATGCATATACAGTCTCTCCTCACTTAACCCTCCAGGTATACATATACATATACAGCCTCTCCTCACTTAACCCTCCAGGTATACATATGCATATATAGCCTCTCCTCACTTAACAACCCTCCAGGTATACATATGCATATACAGTCTCTCCTCACTTAACAACAGAGTTCCATTCCTAAGACCTCATCATTAAACGAATTTGTCACTAAGTGAGGACCTTACTATAATGGTAGTGAGTTTGTGTCAACCATCTAACGAATTTGTTCCCATAAGCATTAATGTAAATTAGATTAATCCGTTTCAGACCCTCAAAAATACACTTACAAAAGCACTTACATAAATACACTTACATAATTGTTCGAGTTCTGAGCTGTTTGTATTCCGAGGTACCACTGTATAATGTTTGTATCCCAAGGTGACACTGTATAATGTTTGTATCCTGAGGTAACACTGTATAATGTTTGTATCCTGAGGTGACACTGTATAATGTTTGTATCCCGAGGTAACACTGTATAATGTTTGTATCCCGAGGTAACACTGTACAGTGGACCCCCGCATAACGATTACCTCCGAATGCGACCAATTATGTAAGTGTATTTATGTAAGTGCGTTTGTACGTGTATGTTTGGGGGTCTGAAATGGACTAATCTACTTCACAATATTCCTTATGGGAATAAATTCGGTCAGTACTGGCACCTGAACATACTTATGGAGTGAAAAAATATCGTTAACCGGGGGTTCACTGTATATTGTTTGTATCCCGAGGTAACACTGTATAATGTTTGTATCCCGAGGTAACACTGTATAATGTTTGTATCCCGAGGTAACACTGTATATTGTTTGTATCCCGAGGTAACACTGTATAATGTTTGTATCCCGAGGTAACACTGTATAATGTTTGTATCCCGAGGTAACACTGTATAATGTTTGTATCCCGAGGTAACACTGTATAATGTTTGTATCCCGAGGTAACACTGTATAATGTTTGTATCCCGAGGTAACACTGTATATTGAAATAAAATCAGCTCTAATATACATTAATTAGGTATAAATACTTGTCAGAGAGCCCAGTGTAAGTTCGATGCGTCGGTAAACGAGTACGTTGCTAAGTGAGGAGAGGCTGTATGTGTACCTGTGAGCAGTTGGGAGAGTTTTGTAGTATCTGCTGATAGCATGTTCAAGCAGGTTGTTGCTGCCTCATAATTATCATATATTTAGTCATAACAAAGAAGTATAGGGAAAGTTGACTTATAATTTTTAATGTTTAATTACGCTGTTAAACTGATGAAAATAATGCAAGGAAGAGAGAGAGGTACATGACAAGAAGTTAAACAGAGAAGGAGGAGAAGGAAGTGGAGGAGGCATTGACAAATTGACAACATGTATTCCACACGTCTATATGGATGCAACAAAAAGACATTCCTTTAATACATAAATAACCCACACATAGGAGAGAGGAGCTTACCACATTAGTTTATATAGGTGTAGAGAGATACTGTATATACAGCATATAGTGGCCACAATAAAACTAAATGTTATTGATCACTTCCTCTCTACTTCGGTATAACCCAAATTAGATGAAGGACATTGTGGCTACCCTAACATATATAACTTTCAAAATGTTTAGAGACAGATGTATGTATACTTTAATCTGCTAGGCAAGATGGCATTACATTGGTATAAATCATCACACACATAAGAGTGAGTCCAACACTTGAGGTAATACAGTGTGTCAGAGTTGGAAGATTTGAGTATTGGATAATAGTAACTTTATTTAGGCACAGATACACAGGAGCTGTGACTCAGGGAGAGTTGTGACTCAGGGACAGGAGCTGTGACTTGGGGCAAGGAGCTGTGACTCGGGGCCAGGAGCTGTGACTCAGGGCCAGGAGCTGTGACTCAGGGCCAGGAGCCATGACTCTGGGGCAGGAGCCATGACTCGGGGCCAAGAGCTGTGACTCGGGGACAAGAGCCATGACTCTGGGCCAGGAGCCGCGACTCTGAGCCAGGAGCCGTGATTCAGGGCCAGGAGCTGTGACTCGGGGACAAGAGCCATGACTCTGGGCCAGGAACCGTGACTTGGGGCTAGGAGCCGTGACTCAGGGCCACAAGCCGTGACTCGGGGCCACAAGCCGTGACTCGGGGCCACAAGCTGTGACTCGGGGCCAGGAGCTGTGACTCGGGGCCAGGAGCTGTGACTCAGGGCCAGGAGCTGTGACTCAGGGCCAGGAGCTGTGACTCAGGGCCAGGAGCTGTGACTCAGGGCCAGGAGCTGTGACTCAGGGTCAGGAGCTGTGACTCACAGACTGGAGCTGTGACCTGGGGACAGGAGCTGTGACTTGGGGCCAGGAGCTGTGAACTGACCCCTGCAACCTTAAATAGGTGAGTACATAAATACAATTATCATACAATGTAAATTACCTAGGATAAGTCTTGAAAAAGTCAAAGTGACACTGTGTTAAACTTCTCACCAACCTAAACAGGACACATGACCGCAACACAAGACACAGATCTCTTTTTGATATACCTCGTGTCCATATCTCACTGTGTAAAAACTCTATGCACATAAAGGGCCCCAAAATATAGAATTCATTACCAGAAGATATTAAAGTAACTCAGTCTGAAAATCAATTTAAGACTCTTCTCAAAAGCCACTTAATCACCCTAGACTAAATGCTAAATACTCAGTACACACTTCTCACCTATGTTCTCCCACATCATAACTTCAACAATCACATTGAACCTTTTATCCATTGTTGACAGGAATATAATTGAATCATTGTTTTTCACAAAAGCATTTTAGAATATAAATACGTATATCTTTGTATTATACAAATTTTGATTCATTTATAATTAATATTCTACTGTACAACTACGAAATAATTACTATCCTACTGTACAACTATGATATACTCCTTAGTATTAAGTAGAATGTAAGCCAATAATGTTAAGTTGGCCCATAATGCCAAGGCATAATAGAGGCTCTCTTTGCATTGCAACCCACTATTGTATATACACAATCTCAATGTACTGTTTGCAAAGACATTAAATAAATAAATAAACAAATAAAATAAATAAATATGTTAAGTATGTTAATAACACTCACTGTTATGTTGAGTACGTTAATAACACTCACTGTGTACTGTGTTATGTTGAGTACAATAATAACACTGTGTACTGTGTTATGTTGAGTATGATAATAACACTATACTGTGTTATGGTGAGTATGTTAATAACACTCACTGTGTACTGTGTTATGTTGAGTACGTACATTAATAACACTGTGTACTGTGTTATGTTGAGTACATTAATAACACTGTGTACTGTTTAATGGGTTTATTTGGTAGGCTGTAAGCGGGTGGTTAATGATAGACGTCTTCTTCGGAGGCTTCTTAGTTTATTGAAAGGTCGTGGTAGGTACATAGGCTTGTGTTGTGCCCATGGCCCGGGCAGGGCCATCCCACGGGAGAGAGCTGGGAGTACTTGTGTCTTGCTGCTAGGCCGCTGTGTGAGTGAGAGCGAGGCAAGTCTGGGCATACTGAAGTGGCAAGGCCTATAGGTGGCAGCACCAGCATGGCGCGAAATATGAACTAAGCTGGCAGACAGCATGGGCTGTCTGTGCAGACAGTACAGGCTGTCTACATACGCTCGGCCACCTACCTCGCGTCGTCCCGATGCGACAATACTGGTGGTAAAAGGAACTCGGTCTCTCTCTCGTAGGAACAAGGCACAGAACACAAAATAAAAAACATATATATACATATGGACATGGAAAAAAAAATTCCTACAAGGAGGGAAGAAAAAAACATGTGGGGTGTGCTAAACATCGTGGTCAAAGGCAATGAGCATCGAAGTGCATCACTGCACGCCTTCCTGCATCTGGACAGATACTGCAACACGGGAGACATCGCTGCGGCTGAGCTGTGACGTAACAGGGTACGGTCTCCTCTGGAACGGTGAAGCACTCATCGTAGGAGTCGCTGCAGGTTTTCACTCAACCTGGGGCACGACATGCTGGTGCCCTCGAGTGAGGCGTCGACAAAACTCGGCAACTGGGCAGGACTTCCGGCAAGCGACTCAGGAGGACACTTCTCGACTGGTACTGTCGCTGGGCTGTCATTGCCGGCGAGCGTGGAGCGAGTTGTGGAGCGAGTCGTGGCAGAGACAACTGGACGAAACATCTGGGAGTCGTAACATCATACACCAGACTGCAGTGAGCGAGCTAGCAGTCAAAGTGACATCATCTTTGTGCAGGCAGCTCACTGAAGCTTGTGACACGAGGCTGATACAGCGCCTGCCGACAGGGCTAACTGCGGCTTGGCGAGTATCATTCTCTGGGCAGTTGGAGTTATAGCAGAGGTTAGTCTAAGCGTCCCCAGACTTGTTTCTCTACATATAACTGCACTCTGACGGTCTGGAGGTGAAGTGAAACAAATCTCGATGGGAATCGTAGCAGGTACGATTCTGCAGAACATCATGAGCGACGAGCATAAAAGCTTTCTGTACAAGAGGGCTCGGTCACTCGGGGTTGTCTGATAGCTGTCAAACACACTGGTCACACGGGTGACTTAACACAGTGGTGCTACTCAGGTCTGGCTCAGACCTCACTGGACACACGGAAACTTTAAAAACTCCGGGGTACACTAACATGTGAGAACACTGACTGAGAGGAATTAATTAACACATGACATATATTTTCTCTCAATCTTATTGACAATACTGAAATAATTACTGAACACTCGATGGTGACATCATGTGATGTCAGGCGTGATGTCGCGAGGTGATGTCAGCAGCACTGTGACGTCAGCAGACATCTCGAGGTGATGTCAGGCAGACATCGTGAGGTGACGTCAGCAGACATCGTGACGTCATGAAGTCGGGCAGCATCGTGGGTGACGTCGATGTGATGCGGGCAGCAGACCACAGCATGTGGACTGGGACATCTGGCTTGATAACTCACGTGGTTTGTAGGTCCACGTGACATCGCCCACACCCACGAGGCATCGTGATCCATGTGGTGTTGTGATCTACGTGGCATGCTGATCCACGTAGCTTCGAGTGGCCTCGGGCACTCGGATACACAGCTCTGGCAATGAATTCACATGGAAAACAGCAGAAAACACAGCAGATGGAGTGGGCAGTGGTGAGTGGTGTATGGTAGGCTGGTGAGGTGTGAGAGTACAGCAGGGTGAGGCAAGGAGCGGCCTCTTCCTCCTCCCACAAACACGTGGAGAACTCACACTGGACGCAGAAATCACCACAAAACTCACCTCTGGCTTGCTGAAACAGCTGTGCTGAGCTGAACAACAACAGAAACATACAAGTGACGCTGAACACGTGACATGAGAAACAGCGTGGGTCGCTGTAGTGTGGGGTCACTCGGACGCCACTTACAATTCTCGAAGAAATTCAGTAAATTTCGGCTGGATCCTGCTTTTACCTGTGTCTGGATGCTCAAAAGTGCAGACACAACATCAGGATAACTAGTTGAGAGATGGATGCTTCTTGTGTAGGGTGATGAAGTGAAGATGACTTCATGCCTCTCCTTCCTCTCTCAGGGCAAACAACTGCTGCGACCACCGCTGCTACCAATGTTTAATGAGTTTGTTTGGTAGGCTGTAAGCGGGTGGTTAATGATAGACGTCTTCTTCGGAGGCTTCTTAGTTTATTGAAAGGTCGTGGTGGGTACACAGGCTTGTATTGTGCCCATGGCCCGGGCAGGGCCATCCCACGAGAGAGAGCTGGGAGTACTTGTGTCTTGCTGCTAGGCCGCTGTGTGAGTGAGAGCGAGGCAAGTCTGGGCATACTGAAGTGGCAAGGCCTATAGGTGGCAGCACCAGCATGGCGTGAAATATGAACTAAGCTGGCAGACAGCATGGGCTGTCTGTGCAGACAGTACAGGCTGTCTACAGTACTGTGTTATGTTGAGTATGTTAATAACTCAGTGTGCTGTGTTATGTTAAGTACATTAATAACACTGTGTACTGTGTTATGTTGAGTATGTTAATAACTCAGTACTGTGTTATGTTCAGTACATTAATAACACTGTGTACTGTGTTATGTTGAGTACATTAATGACACAGTGTACTGTGTTATGTTGAGTATGTTAATAACACTCACTGTGTACTGTGTTATGTTGAGTATGTTAATAACACTCACTGTGTACTGTGTTATGTTGAGTATGTTAATAACACTGTTTACTGTGTTATGTTGAGTCTGTTAATAACACTCACTGTGTACTGTGTTATGTTGAGTACATTAATAATACTCAATTTATCTCTCCCCTCCTCTGAAGCAATTTCCTCAGTTGTGGCCTCTTGCTGTTGCAGATGCTCTTGCAGCTCATCAGTGGTTAGTTCATCGTCGTCCTCCAGCAACTCTTCCACATCCTCCCCACTAACCTCCAACCCCAAGGACTTTCCCAATGCCACAGTAGATTCCACAACTGGCATGGGCTCCTGTGGGTTAGCCCCAAACCCTTCAAAATCCCTCTCATGTATACATTGTGGCCACAATTTCCTCCAAGCAGAGTTCAAGGTCCTGTTAGTCACTCCCTCCCAAGCCTTACCTATAAGGTTTATGCAGTTGAGGATACTAAAGTGATCTTTCCAAAACTCTCTTAGGGTCAATTGAGTATCTGAGGTCACTTCAAAGCACTTTTGAAACATTGCTTTGGTGTACATCTTTTTTGAAATTTGAAATGACCTGCTGGTCCATGGGCTGGAGGAAAGGAGTGGTATTAGGAGGCAAAAACTTTAATAAAACTCAACTCCCCCGAAATTCACTCTGGCAAGGCTGAAGGATGAGCAGGACCATTGTCTTATACCAGGAGCCACTTAAGGTCCAATTTATTTTCCAGGAGGTAACTTTTCACAGTGGGGCCAAACACATGGTAAAACCAGTCAGAAAATGTCCCTAGTGACCCATGCCTTACTGTTTGCCCTCCACATCACACAAATTAGCCTTGACGACATTGTTTTTCCTGAACACTCTGGGAGTTTCAGAGTAATACACGAGTAGAGGCTTCACTCTGCAATCCTCACTAGTGTTACTACTCAACATTAAAGTAACCTTGTCCTTCATAAGCTTGTGTCCTGGGAATGCTTTTTCCTCCTGTGTAATGTAGGTCCCATTTGGCATTTTCTTCCAAAACAGGCCTGTTTTGTAATAATTAAACCCTTGTTGGGGTTGCAATCCTTCAGCCTCTACGTACCCCTGGAATTCCTGCACATATTTTTCAGCTGCTTTTTTGTCCCAACTGGCAGCCTCACCATGCCTTATCACACTGTGTATGCCACTAAGAGTCTTAAATCTCTCAAACCATCCTTTGCTGGCCTTAAATTCACTCACATCTCCACTAGTTGCAGGCATATTTTTTTTAATTAAATCGTCATGCAACTGCCTTGCCTTTTCACATATGATCGCTTGAGAGATGCTATCTCCTGATATCTGTTTTTCGTTTATCCACACCAATAACAGTCTCTCAACATCTTCGAGTACTTGCGATCTGTTTTTCGAAAACATAATTGTACCTTTTGCAACAACAGCCTCCTTGATTGCCTTTTTGTTGGCCAAGATAGTAACGATGGTTGATTGGGGTTTGTTGTACAACCTGGCCAGCTCAGAGACACGTACTCCACTCTCATATTTTGTGATTATCTCTTTCCTCATTTCGATAGTAATTTTCTTTGGGCCCATAATGGCTTATTTAGCAGTTCAAGCACTAAAACACAGGAATAATACAAAATGTACCGAATGTATGCATGGGAATGACTGCACTGGCTTGTAAACATTGGCACACTAACTGAAGGCAGGGCAGCTAAGGCACACTCATGCCAACGGGATGCATGGACGTGTTCGGGACGCATCATGTAAGTCAAGTTTTTGTTTGTACGTCGGGGGAATTTTTTTACACTGAAACTCTTCACAAGTCGATTTTATCGTTAGATGAGGCCTTCGTAAGTCAGTGGTTCACTGTACTGTGTTATGTTGAGTATGTTAATAACACTGTGTACTGTGTTATGTTGAGTACATTAATAACACTGTGTACTGTGTTATGTTGAGTACGTTAATAACGCTGTGTACTGTGTTATGTTGAGTATGTTAATAACACTGTGTACTGTGTTATGTTGAGTACGTTAATAATGCTGTGTACTGTGTTATGTTGAGTATGTTAATAACACTGTGTACTGTGGGAGAAGTACTGTGGATAGTTTATTGATATTGTATGTATGTATCATGTACTGTACTGATATTGTGTGCATGTATCATGTACTGTACTGATATTGTGTGCATGTATCATGTACTGTACTGATATTGTGTGCATGTATCATGTACTGTACTGATATTGTGTGCATGTATCATGTACTGTACTGATATTGTGTGCATGTATCATGTACTGTACTAATATTGTGTGCATGTATCATGTACTGTACTAATATTGTGTGCATGTATCATGTACTGTACTGATATTGTGTGCATGTATCATGTACTGTACTGATATTGTGTGTATGTATCATGTACTGTACTAATATTGTATGCATGTATCATGTACTGTACTGATATTGTGTGCATGTATCATGTACTGTACTAATATTTTGTGCATGTATCATGTACTATACTGATATTGTGTGTATCATGTACTGTACTAATATTGTGTGCATGTATCATGTACTGTACTAATATTGTGTGTATCATGTACTGTACTAATATTTTGTGCATGTATCATGTACTATACTGATATTGTGTGTATCATGTACTGTACTAATATTGTGTGCATGTATCATGTACTGTACTAATATTGTGTGTATCATGTACTGTACTAATATTGTATGCAAGTATCATGTACTGTACTAATATTGTATGCATGCATCATGTACTGTACTAATATTGTGTGTATGTATCATGTACTGTACTAATATTGTATGCAAGTATCATGTACTGTACTAATATTGTATGCAAGTATCATGTACTGTACTAATATTGTATGCATGCATCATGTACTGTACTAATATTGTGTGTATGTATCATGTACTGTACTAATATTGTATGTACAGTATGTATCATGTACTGTACTGATATTGTGTGCATGTATCATGTACTGTACTGATATTGTGTGTATGTATCATGTACTGTATTAATATTGTGTGCATGCATCATGTACTGTATTAATATTGTGTGCATGTCAACTATTCAGATATGGAAAACTTGAGGGAATTAAAACTGTATCAGGGTATACAACAAATTCTAACCATACAATAGAGCGAAAAAGTAATGTGAAGGGCCTGGGAGTGATAATGTCAGAGGATCTCGCCTTCAAAGACCACAACAATGTATCTGCCGCATCTGCTAGGAAAGTGATAGGATGGATAATGAGAACCTTCAAAACTAGGAACTCCAAGCCCATGATGATTCTCTTCAAATCGGTTATTCTCTCTAGGCTGGAATACTGCTGTACACTAACTGCCTCCTTCAAGGCTGGTGACATTGCTGACCTGGAGGGTGTACAAAGAACTTTCACAGAACACATAAGTACAATAAGACACCTAAATTACTGAGAACAGTTGAAGGTCCTTGATCTGTATTCCCTGGAACGCAGGTGAGAGAGATACGTGATAATATACACTTGGAAGGTCCTAGAGGGATTGGTACCAAACCTGTACACGAAAATCACTCCCTATGAAAGCAGAAGACTCAGCAGGGGATGCAACATTCCCCCAGTGAAAAGCAGGGGCACCACAAGTACATTGAGAAACAACACAATAAGTGTCTGGGGCCCAAGACTGTTCAACTGCCTCTCAGCATACATAAGGGGGATTACCAGTAGACCCCTGGCTGTCTTCAAGAAGGCACTGGACAGGCACCTAAAGTCAGTACCTGACCAACTGGGCTGCGGTTTGTACATCAGTTTGCGTGTGGCCAGCAGTAACAGCCTGGTTGATCAGACCCTGATCCACCATGAGGCCTGATCTCAGACTGAGACATGGGGGCATTGACCCCCAAAACCCACTTCAAGTAAACTCTAGGTAATGTATCATGTACTGTATTGATATTGTGTGCATGTATCATGTACTGTATTGATATTGTGTGTATGTATCATGTACTGTACTGATATTGTGTGCATGTATCATGTATTGTATTGATATTGTGTGCATGTATCATGTACTGTATTGATATTGTGTGTATGTATCATGTACTGTACTGATATTGTGTGCATGTATCATGTATTGTATTGATATTGTGTGCATGCATCATGTACTGTACTGATATTGTGTGTATGTATCATGTACTGTACTGTTATTGTGTGTATGTATCATGTACTGTACTGATATTGTGTGCATGTATCATGTACTGTATTGATATTGTGTGCATGTATCATGTACTGTATTGATATTGTGTGTATGTATCATGTACTGTACTGATATTGTGTGCATGCATCATGTACTGTATTGATATTGTGTGCATGTATCATGTACTGTACTGATATTGTGTACATGTATCATGTACTGTACTGATATTGTGTGCATGTATCATGTACTGTATTGATATTGTGTGCATGTATCATGTACTGTATTGATATTGTGTGCATGTATCATGTACTGTACTGATATTGTGTGCATGTATCATGTACTGTATTGATATTGTGTGCATGTATCATGTACTGTATTGATATTTTGTGCATGTATCATGTACTGATATTCACACATTCTAGCTTTAAGTAGGACTGCTAGATACACATGTTTACTTGTATATTCCACTGCTTGTCTCGTTATTTAAAAACAACTTCAGAATATTGTAGCTTCATATAATGTTCTGTCGCACAGTTTGTCAGTAATCTTGTCATTGATGAAAATAAATGGTATAAAATTCCGACACACTGGAAACATAAACACATATGCAGTTTAATGTGATCCTTTATTGACAACGTTTCGCCCACACAGTGGGCTTTTTGAAGTCATACACAGATCTACCTGGGGTGGAAGGTACGGGAGTATTTATAGTCAGGTTCAGAATGTTGAGGTCAGGTGAAGAATGCTGCATCTGATGATCTACCGGGTGGGCTTATAGAGTCTTGGGTAGCTTGGCAGGGGTATTGGACAAGTTGTGAGTAGACCTTCTGCAGTGTTCTATGTTCTTATGTGGGATAGCGATGAAGAAGTTTCTTTGCAAGTGGTTCAGCTATGTTATAGAAGCCACTGTTCTGGTTGAAATTGTTGGTTATAGAGATAAGCGATGATTCCAGGATTCTTCGGCATTGAGTGTTGTCTTCTGTGGCGATAAGTCTTGAGTTTCTGTAGTTAATTAAATGGTTGTGTGAATTGCGATGTTGTACACAGGCATTCCTTGTATCGTCAGTCCTGCTTGCGTATTGGTGTTCTGAAATACGTGTTTGGAGGTCTCTTAAAGTTTCGCCCACGTATAATTTGTTGCAGTCATTACAAGGGATTATGTATACCCCTGCAGAGGATGGAAGCTTGTCCTGTCTACTACTGGTGATGTCCTTGATGGTCGTGGTTGTGGAGGTAGATACTTGGAATGATGTATTGGAAAAGATGTTGGAAATATGTTTGGCAATGGAGTTGGTGGGGAGGACTATGTATCTCTTCTCGGCAGTGTCTTCTCTGGGCATTAAACATCTTCAACACGCCCAGAGAAGACACTGCCAAGAAGAGATACATAGTCCTCCCCACCAACTCCATTGCCAAACATATTTCCAACATCTTTTCCAATACATCATTCCAAGTATCTACCTCCACAACCACGACCATCAAGGACATCACCAGTAGTAGACAGGACAAGCTTCCATCCTCTGCAGGGGTATACATAATCCCTTGTAATGACTGCAACGAATTATACGTGGGCGAAACTTTAAGAGACCTCCAAACACGTATTTCAGAACACCAATACGCAAGCAGGACTGACGATACAAGGAATGCCTGTGTACAACATCGCAATTCACACAACCATTTAATTAACTACAGAAACTCAAGACTTATCGCCACAGAAGACAACACTCAATGCCGAAGAATCCTGGAATCATCGCTTATCTCTATAACCAACAATTTCAACCAGAACAGTGGCTTCTATAACATAGCTGAACCACTTGCAAAGAAACTTCTTCATCGCTATCCCACATAAGAACATAGAACACTGCAGAAGGTCTACTCACAACTTGTCCAATACCCCTGCCAAGCTACCCAAGACTCTATAAGCCCACCCGGTAGATCATCAGATGCAGCATTCTTCACCTGACCTCAACATTCTGAACCTGACTATAAATACTCCCGTACCTTCCACCCCAGGTAGATCTGTGTGTGACTTGAAAAAGCCCACTGTGTGGGCGAAATGTTGTCAATAAAGGATCACATTAAACTGCATATGTGTTTGTTTCCAATCTTGTCATTATTTAACATTTTCTCTACCGCAGAAAAGAAATACGTACAGTCGTATTGTATTGTATTTCTCTCGTGTTGAAAACTTGTAGCTTTTTACAGACCAAACTTGTACAAGTATGAACACAAGTTAATGTTCAACGTCACTAAAGATATATATACAGATGATGTTATTGTGAGTTGGATGTAGACTGTGAAATATCACTGTGAATATCTGAAGGGGTGCACCTGGAGTATATGTGGAGGGTGTTGTGGGGTCTAACACCCCCACAGATCAGTCCATGACCAGGCCTAACAGTGGAACAGGTGCACCTGGAGTATACCTGGAGAGTGTTGTGGGGTCTAACACCCCCACAGATCAGTCCATGACCAGGCCTAACAGTGGAACAGGTGCACCTGGAGTATACCTGGAGGGTGTTGTGGGGTCTAACACCCCCACAGATCAGTCCATGACCAGGCCTAACAGTGGAACAGGTGCACCTGGAGTATACCTGGAGAGTGTTGTGGGGTCTAACGCCCCCACGGACCAGTCCATGACCAGGCCTAACAGTGGAACAGGTGCACTTGGAGTATACCTGGAGAGTGTTATGGGGTCTAATGCACCCACGAACCAGTCCATGACCAGGCCTAACAGTGGAACAGGTGCACCTGGAGTATACCTGGAGGGTGTTGTGGGGTCTAACGCCCCCACGGACCAGTCCATGACCAGGCCTAACAGTGGAACAGGTGCACTTGGAGTATACCAGGAGGGTGTTGTGGGGTCTAACACCCCCACAGACCAGTCCATGACCAGGCCTAACAGTGGAACAGGTGCACCTGGAGTATACCTGGAGAGTGTTGTGGGGTCTAATGCCCCCACGGACCAGTCCATGACCAGGCCTAACAGTGGAACAGGTGCACTTGGAGTATACCTGGAGAGTGTTGTGGGGTCTAATGCCCCCATGGACCAGTCCATGACCAGGCCTAACAGTGGAACAGGTGCACCTGGAGTATACCTGGAGGGTGTTGTGGGGTCTAACGCCCCCACGGACCAGTCCATGACCAGGCCTAACAGTGGAACAGGTGCACCTGGAGTATACCTGGAGGGTGTTGTGGGGTCTAACACCCCCACGGACCAGTCCATGACCAGGCCTAACAGTGGAACATATAACAAGCATGTGAATACTGTATGAAAGTGCTGCTGCTCACCTGTACATTTATTTAGGTACAGGTACACATAAATACAGTTACATAAATTATCATACATAACAGTATACATGTAATTTATCTAGGATAACCCAATAAAGTGATTGTTTGACCTCATAGCGTTGTGGAAGTCATATTTTATCCATATAATACTGGCCAGATTCATGTTGGCACGTCCAACATTACTGTGTTCCACTCTGCTCATCTCTTCAACATTCAATGATAATGCTGGTTACTGACTCTGAACAAGTGTGCTGCTCTGTCTTAGCTTTTGACCCACTAAACCCGAATGAAAACAAATGTTTCCCTTTTTTATTTCCTGGAAAATGCCCATTTCCCAAGGTCTCCAAGGCCTGTATACCTTGTATGTACTTGTAAAAATAAAGATTTTACAAAAATATTAAAAATTGACCAATATTGTCCCTAAATGCACTACACAATTTTTTTGCGCCTATTATTCTACTTATGTATGTACATTTATTCTACTTATGTATGTACATTTATTCTACTTATGTATGTACATTTATTCTACTTATGTATGTACATTTATTCTACTTATGTATCTACATTACTTGTATACTCAAAGAAATAATAATCGTAATTATCATTATAATAATTATTTGCAGAGTGAAAATGGCCACGATGGAATTAAGTCGCTTTGATTTTATGTGTTATTCTGATGGGTAATTTATATGATAATTGTACTTATGTGTACCTGTATACCTGTGTTCAGGGGGTCAACACCCCCTGTGGCCTGGTGCTGGACCAGGACCTGATGAACCAGGTTGTTATTGCTGGTCGCATGTAAACCAAAGTAGGAACCACAGCCCGCCTGTTCAGCGCCTTCTTGAAGACTAACTAGTCTCTGACTGACTTACTACTAACTTACCAACCAACTTAACTACTAATGTAACTAACATAACCAACCTAATAATTAGCATAACTAAGTAGCCTGCTAACTAATATAGTAACTAATAGCTGACTAATCTAGTAACTAATTAACTAACAAACCTACCTAGCCTACTAATTAACCTACTTGCCCAACTATTTAACAGACTAACCTACCTAACAAATTATCTACTTGCCCAAGTATCTAACAAACTAACCTACTTACTGAACAGTTTAGTTTAATATGTTTATTATGCACCTCATACCCATCCTGTGGGTGGTAGTCAAAAGATTACAAAGGTACATAATGGGTCCAGGGACTGGACCCCAAAGTTATGATAGCTGAACTAGTTACAAAGGTAATGAACTCCAGGTAGATCTGGTCACAATCATGGCAAGTTACAAAGGTAATGAATCAGCCTCACTCCTATACATGGTTACAGTCATGAACAAATTACAAAGTAATGAGCCACTGATACATCCACACCTGGTCACAATTGTAATGAGTTATAAATACAAATATTAAGTGGATCATACACCCACACTAGCGCGCGCTGAACAGGATAACTACCTAACAAACTAACCTACCTGCCCAGTTATCTAACACACTGCCTAACAAACTAATCTACCTACCTAACAAACTAATTACCTAACAAACAACCCTGCCTAACAACCTAACAAAGTAACTACTTAACAAAGTAACTACATACACTAACCTACTGCCCTAACTGCCTAACTAACCTACCTAACAAACTATGTACCAAACAAACTAACCTGTTTACCTAACCTACCTACCTGCCTAACAAACTATGTACCAAACAAACTACCAAGTAAGTCAGTAATCAAGGTAGTAGTGTTAATAGTGTGAGCATCAGTGGCCCTACAAACTAACATAACAAACTACCTAACTGAGTGTGAGCATCAGTGACCTTACAAACTAACCTACCTAACAAACTACCTACTTAACTAACTACTAAGGCAGTAACTAAGGTAGTAGTGTGAATAAGGTGTGAACATCAGTGACCCTACAAACCCTGAACAACAAACTACCTAACAAACTAATTTAACAAACTACCTAACTACCTATGTGAGCATCACTGGTGCCATAAACCCTGAACAAACAGCAGCAGTGATGGCATCACCTTAATACTGGTATTTTCTGGTGTTATGGCACATTATCCAGGTCAGTATATTTCACTAGTTATGTCAGGGATTATCTGTTAATCCATGAAGTATGAGAGCTGGATAATAAGGGTTAATAGCGGTGTGGAAAAATTTGAATTTTCCAAATTTTAGCATGTGTAAATTTGAATAAAACAATAATTGTGTAATAAAATATGATGCTGATTTGACCCTTTCAAGAAATTTCGAGTGGGGGAGCGGGGGCGGGGGCGGTGGGGTAGAACAACAACTGTAGACAGCCTGTACTGTCTGCACAGACAGCCCATGCTGTCTGCCAGCTTAGTTCATATTTTGCGCCACTCAGGTGCTGCCCTCTGTAGCCAGGCCTCTAGGTAAGCACGCCAGCCTGCCGGCCCATGCCTCTCCCTCACTCCTAGGCCGACCGACTTGACAGACACAAGTGCTCCCCCTCCACGGACTGGCTTGCGGTCACTCCCTCACACTGCCCGTTGTGTACTCACTCCTACCCAATTAAAGCCAAACTAGTCCACGGCCGTATCATTGCTACCTACGCTACCTCCATCGGCACTAAACCGTTGTTCAGCAGAAGAACAGAAATAACACAACTGAGTGACATGGACCGGGAGATGCCATTTGTAATTTGTGGGCACTGGTTGTCATGGAAAATTCAGCTAATAATCCGGCATCTCCATGGCCAAATTGGGGGTTTTCAGCCTGAATTTGTAATAGGAACCTGTGTTAATGTTCCCTGCTGAAAACTTGGACAGGAGATTTGCGGGAGCTCAAGAATTACGTGTGGATGGCAGAAGATATGGGATACGACCATCACTCACAGGGAAATGTGCCATTAGTCCTTTCATTTAGATGTCTAACTGGGCAGTGTAGGGCCTAGGTGTCAGGCAGGTGGTGGTGTTACATCTTCAGTAATTAAATGGTAAGCGGTAATACGAATTTCTTTTGAGTACCCAGCAAGCCTAATCATATACAGTCCACAACTTTAATTTACCAGAGTATCTGGTTTTAATATTATAATTATTAATTTAATGTTAGGTCTAGTTTTTTTTGTGAGAGTGATGAAGTAGGCATCGAGGGAGCTACAGTTTGGTGACCTACTGTGATTTAAGTCCCACTTATCTCACCAAAATTATTTGAATGTAATAATTCTGGTAATACCCTGTAAACCTCATACAGGTAATTTGGTCACATAATAATAATTCATAAATGGGCAGGTTAATGTTATAAGTCAGCAGAGGCCGATGTTGTCACCTCCAGTGAAGACTTAGACGATACTAAAAGATAAAAGATGAAGATAAAGATTTTATTTCTTTGTTAAGGTTACAATGTATAATTACAATTTTGGTTTGATAAGTACAAAGTGACTATCATGGCAGGGTATTTCAGGCAGACTGATCCTAGTACATAATAACTTCTTAAATCTAGACAAGAGTGGTTAACTTGTATTAAAAATCTTTATTTAACCTTAATACTAATGTGAGGTAGTCAAGGTGAAGGTTTATAAGAATAATCTTCATATTGTACATAAAAGCAATATTACAAATAATGGTTCAAACAGTAATATTTCATGTACTGGCAGATGTTTAACTCTGTCACAACCTCAGATCCTGAAGTGTCTTCTGGTGTTGCAAAATATTTGAAAAAAAAAATTTTCCTATGAAATGATAGAGAATCTTTTCCAGATGGTAATGACACCAAAAGTACGAAATTTGATGGAAAACTTACGGAATTATGCTCTCGCGAAGTTAGCGACCTCGAATCGGCGATTTTACCAACTTTGAGCCCTATTTTCAGGTAATTTCATTGGTCCAGTTGACCAAACTCACAGGTATTTCTTTAGAACTCCATTTGTTCTATCGATTGAGCACAAGAAACTGCCCATTTACCGATTTCAACTGCCCAATAAAGTGGTCAGAAATTTGCAATTTGGCCAATTTCACACAAATTAAAAAATATGCCAAGTTCAAAATAGAATCCAGAATGAATAGTGCAGACATTCCTAGATCTAAAATAACATTTTCTTTATTCATCAGTCATGTCTCAAGGCCCCTCTGATATTACTCTTGCTTTCTATTTTGAATTTTTATTCAAACAAAAAATACAAGATTTACTATTATGCAGACTACTGCAATATTGTAATAATTGTATACATAATGTCAACCTATTAGAGTGGTTAGTTGGACATTTAATAGACAGTGACATCATTTGTTTACTTTTGAACATGGGCAAAAATCAAACATTTTCCCTAATTTGAGCTCCATTTCAAGGTCCTTATCATAGTAAAACCAATCAAAATCACCTCTATTTCTATAATATGTTTTCCATTCTATCAAATGTGACTACGAAAACGAGAATATAACCATAAAAACTATACGAAAATAAACCTCAAAGTCGGCGTTTTAATCCAAAAACACGGTCTGAGTTTTTTTTCTCATTATGCACTGCTTGCTGCAGGAATTTTTTAATGAGTAGGCGTAACCCTTCCCTTGGATCAAAGTTGATTAAAAGCCATTCCCTAGGGGGGGCTATGACACCTTACTGATGTATGACCCTTGTGGGTTTAGCACGTAGTTATGATTATAATATGCCAATTACCCCCCTTCCTTAAGGGAGGTTCCTTGATGTTGGTGAGGGGCTCTTGATATAAGGAATTCGACCTATGCTTCAGTTCCTTCAACGAAGACTGAATGTACGAGGTGTATGACCCATGACTCTGTACCAGTGACATAGCCGGGATCTTGGTAGAGGGGCTTCACAGGGGTCTATGACACTGTACCAGTGACATAGCCGGGGTCTTGGTAGAGGGGCTTCACAGAGGTCTATGACTTTGTACCAGTGACATAGCCGGGGTCTTGGTAGAGGGGCTTCACAGACGTCTATGACTCTGTACCAGTGACATAGCCGGGGTCTTGGTAGAGGGGCTTCACAGGGGTCTATGACTCTGTACCAGTGACATAGCCGGGGTCTTGGTAGAGGGGCTTCACAGAGGTCTATGACTCTGTACCAGTGGCATAGCCGGGGTCTTGGTAGAGGGGCTTCACAGGGGTCTATGACTATGTACCAGTGACATAGCTGGAGTCTTGGTAGAGGGGCTTCACAGAGGTCTATGACTCTGTACTTGTGGCTTAGCGCTTCTTTTTGATTATAATAATAATAATATGACTCTGTACCAGTGACATAGCCGGGGTCTTGGTAGAGGGGCTTCACAGGGGTCTATGACTCTTTACCAGTGACATAGCCGGGGTCTTGGTAGAGGGGCTTCACAGAGGTCTATGACTCTGTACCAGTGACATAGCCGGGGTCTTGGTAGAGGGGCTTCACAGGGGTCTATGACCCCGTACCAGTGACATAGCTGGGGTCCTGGTAGAGGAGCTTCACAGGGGTCTATGACTCTGTACCAGTGACATAGCTGGGGTCTTGGTAGAGGAGCTTCACAGGGGTCTATGACCCCATACCAGTGACATAACCAGGGTCTTGGTAGAGGAGCTTCACAGGAGCCTATGACCCCGTACCAGTGACACAGCCGGGGTGTTGGTAGAGGAGCTTCACAGGGGTCTATGATCCTGTACCAGTGACATAGCCGGGGTCTTGGTAGAGGAGCTTCACAGGGGTCTATGATCCTGTACCAGTGACATAGCCGGGGTCTTGGTAGAGGAGTTTCGCAGGGGTCTATGACCCCGTACCAGTGACATAGTAGGGGTCTTGGTAGAAGGGCTTCACAGGGGTCTATGACCCTGTACCAGTGACATAGCCGGGGTCTTGGTAGAGGGACTTCACAGAGGTGTATGACCACTACCAGTGACAGCTGGGATCCTGATAGGACAGAGGGCTCTAATGAACCCTACCACAAGTTCTTGAGAGAAAGGTTTCACAGACTAGATGCTACCATAGATTAATCAGAACTGATCCATGACATGGGTTTTCTTAGGAGGCCGGTAGGAATTACGCAGCTTTGCATGACCCTGGGTTTAGTGCTCCCCATGATTATAATAATAATATGTTTGACTCTAGTAGGTTTAGCACTTGGTTTTGATTATAATAATATTGGTAAGAATAACATCAATTCAAGTTTATTCTCTATACATCCAGTATTGGGCCCCTACTTAAACAAGATGGGTCCTACACAGATGACAGCAAGGAAATGAGTGAGCTACTCAAGTCCCAATATGACTCAGTTTTTAGCAAGCCACTAACCAGACTGAGAGTCGAAGATCAAAATGAATTTTTTATGAGAGAGCCACAGAATTTGGTTAACACAAGCCTATCTGATGTTATCCTGACGCCAAATGACTTCGAACAGGCGATAAATGACATGCCCATGCACTCTGCCCCAGGGCCAGACTCATGGAACTCCGTGTTCATCAAGAACTGCAAGAAGCCCCTATTACGAGCCTTTACCATCCTATGGAGAGGGAGCATGGACACGGGGGTCGTCCCACAGTTACTAAAAACAACAGACATAGCCCCACTCCACAAAAGGGGCAGTAAAACAACAGCAAAGAACTACAGACCGATAGCACTAACATCCCATATCATAAAAATCTTTGAAAGGGTCCTAAGAAGCAAGATCACCACCCATCTAGAAACCCATCAGTTACACAACCCAGGGCAACATGGGTTTAGAACAGGTCGCTCCTGTCTGTCTCAACTATTGGATCACTACGACAAGGTCTTTGATGCACTAGAAGACAAAAAGAATGCAGATGTAATATATACAGACTTTGCAAAAGCCTTTGACAAGCATGACCATGGCGCAATAGCACACAAAATGTGTGCTAAAGGAATAACAGGAAAAGTCGGTCGATGGATCTATAATTTTCTCACTAACAGAACACAGAGAGTAGTAGTCAACAGAGTAAAGTCCGAGGAAGCTACGGTGAAAAGCTCTGTTCCACAAGGCACAGTACTCACTCCCATCTTGTTCCTCATCCTCATATCTGACATAGACAAGGATGTCAGCCACAGCACCGTGTCTTCCTTTGCAGATGACACCCGAATCTACATTGCAGACACTGCAAGGCTCCAGGCGGACATCAACCAAATCTTTCAGTGGGCTGCAGAAAACAATATGAAGTTCAACGATGAGAAATTTCAATTACTCAGATATGGTAAACATGAGGAAATTAAATCTTCATCAGAGTACAAAACAAATTCTGGCCACAAAATAGAGCGAAACACCAACGTCAAAGACCTGGGAGTGATCATGTCGGAGGATCTCACCTTCAAGGACCATAACATTGTATCAATCGCATCTGCTAGAAAAATGACAGGATGGATAATGAGAACCTTCAAAACTAGGGAGGCCAAGCCCATGATGACACTCTTCAGGTCACTTGTTCTATCTAGGCTGGAATATTGCTGCACACTAACAGCACCTTTCAAGGCAGGTGAAATTGCCGACCTAGAAAATGTACAGAGAACTTTCACGGTGCGCATAACGGAGATAAGACACCTCAATTACTGGGAGTGCTTGAGGTTCCTAAACCTGTATTCCCTGGAACGCAGGCGGGAGAGATACATGATTATATACACCTGGAAAATCCTAGAGGGACTAGTACCGAACTTGCACACGAAAATCACTCACTACGAAAGCAAAAGACTTGGCAGACGATGCAACATCCCCCCAATGAAAAGCAGGGGTGTCACTAGCACATTAAGAGACCATACAATAAGTGTCAGGGGCCCGAGACTGTTCAACTGCCTCCCAGCACACATAAGGGGGATTACCAACAGACCCCTGGCAGTCTTCAAGCTGGTACTGGACAAGCACCTAAAGTCAGTTCCTGATCAGCCGGGCTGTGGCTCGTACGTTGGTTTGCGTGCAGCCAGCAGCAACAGCCTGGTTGATCAGGCTCTGATCCACCAGGAGGCCTGGTCACAGACCGGGCCGCGGGGGCGTTGACCCCCGGAACTCTCTCCAGGTAAACTCCAGGTAAACTCCAGTGGGGGGGTGTGTTGCCAGGGATGGGATTTAGTGATTATTCTTACTGCAGCTTTTTGTTGGGTTATTATTGGCTTTAGGTGTGTTGCTGCAGTTGATCCCCAAGCACAAATAGCATAGGTGAGGTATGGATAAATAAGTGAGTGGTATAGTGTGAGAAGGGCATTTTGCGGCACGTAGTATCGTATCTTGGAGAGGATCCCAACCGTTTTGGATACTTTTTTGGTTATATGCTGGATATGGGTGCTGAAATTCAGGTTGTTGTCAAGGTATAAGCCTAGGAATTTGCCCCCATTATTTCTGGTAATTAGAGTGTTGTCAATCTTAATGTTAATTTGTGCATCTCCTGCTCTGCTACCAAACATAATATAGTAGGTTTTGTCAGTGTTAAGCGTAAGTTTATTGGCTGTCATCCAAGTCGATATTTTGATCAGCTCCTCATTCACAATGGTGTTGAGGGTGGCAAGATTAGGGTGAGAGATGACATAAGTCGTGTCGTCAGCAAAGAGAATGGGTTTCAGGTGTTGGGATACGTTTGGAAGGTCATTGATGTATATGAGGAAGAGCAGGGGACCAAGGACACTTCCCTGCGGAACTCCAGTATCAAGTGGCCGTGTTGCTGATGCTTTGTCTTTAATGGTGACATACTGATACCTATTAGTAATGTAAGATTTGAAATAAGCAAGCGCATGGCCTCTTATACCGTAATGATCAAGTTTGTGGAGTAGGATGTCGTGGTCTACTGTGTCAAAAGCTTTTCTTAGGTCAATAAAAATTCCTAGTGGATATTCCTTATTTTCCAATGCTGTGTAAAGCAGATCTAGCATTTTTATGATTGCATCATTAGTGCTTTTATTTTTCCTGAATCCAAACTGGCAGGGGTTGAGTATGTTTTGAGCCGTTATAAATGAATACAGTCTCCTGTGCACGAGTTTCTCAAAGATTTTGGATAGCAATGGTAAGTTAGATATTGGCCTATAGTTGTTTAAGTCTGTAGGGTCACCACCTTTATGTATTGGTGTAACCCTTGCCATCTTGAGTAGTTTCGGGAAGGTGCTAGTCTCTAGTGACTTGTTAAAAAGTAATGAAATAGCATGCGAAAGGACATGGGCCGCTCGCTTGTACAGTAATGGTGGGACACGAGACAGATTCCCCGAGTTATTTTTAAGTGACTTTATAATCTCGGTGACTTCCGTGGGCTCAGTTGGTGCAAGATAGAAGGAATTAGGGAAATTCCCATCTAGGTAGTCCCCGGCATGGGCATTGGTATGTGGGATTTTACTGGCGAGATTAGATCCTATGGTTGAGAAGAAGTCGTTTATCTTGTTAGCTGTGTCAGTGGGATGTAGTGGTGTTTCATTAGGTTTAGTTAGGACAATATTCTTGTTTTTTTTTTCAGTTTGTGGGTCCCTAGAATCTGAGAGAGTGTTTTCCAGGTCTTTTTTATATCTCCTCTAGTGTCTGTGAATCTACTGGAGTAGTATAGTTGTTTGGCTTTCTTTATTACTTTGGTGAGAGCTGATGAATAGTGTTTAAGAATATCTTTGTGTATTAAGCCCTGTCTATATTGCTTTTCATATTGGTGTTTCTTGTCAATGGATTTCAGAATGATGCTGGTTAGCCATGGGTAACCAAGCCGTTTGTTTGTGATCTGTTTTGTTTTTATAGGACAATGTTTGTTG
>NC_091294.1:80033593-80051431 GCF_038502225.1 Cherax quadricarinatus
GTGGGCTGCAGAAAACAATATGAAGTTCAACGATGAGAAATTTCAATTACTCAGATATGGTAAACACGAGGAAATTAAATCTTCATCAGAGTACAAAACAAATTCTGGCCACAAAATAGAGCGAAACACCAACGTCAAAGACCTGGGAGTGATCATGTCGGAGGATCTCACCTTCAAGGACCATAACATTGTATCAATCGCATCTGCTAGAAAAATGACAGGATGGATAATGAGAACCTTCAAAACTAGGGAGGCCAAGCCCATGATGACACTCTTCAGTTCACTTGTTCTATCTAGGCTGGAATATTGCTGCACACTAACAGCACCTTTCAAGGCAGGTGAAATTGCTGACCTAGAAAATGTACAGAGAACCTTCACGGCGCGCATAACGGAGATAAAACACCTCAATTACTGGGAGCGCTTGAGGTTCCTAAACCTGTATTCCCTGGAACGCAGGAGGGAGACATACATGATTATATACACCTGGAAAATCCTAGAGGGACTAGTACCGAACTTGCACACGAAAATCACTCACTACGAAAGCAAAAGACTTGGCAGACGATGCAACATCCCCCCAATGAAAAGCAGGGGTGTCACTAGCACGTTAAGAGACCATACAATAAGTGTCAGGGGCCCGAGACTGTTCAACTGCCTCCCAGCATACATAAGGGGGATTACCAACAGACCCCTGGCAGTCTTCAAGCTGGCACTGGACAAGCACCTAAAGTCGGTTCCTGACCAGCCGGGCTGTGGCTCGTACGTTGGTTTGCGTGCAGCCAGCAGCAACAGCCTGGTTGATCAGGCTCTGATCCACCAGGAGGCCTGGTCACAGACCGGGCCGCGGGAGCGTTGACCCCCGGAACTCTCTCCAGGTATACTCCAGGTCCAGGTTATGTGGTCTATATGGTAGTAATGTAGTCTATGTGGTAGTTATGTGGTCTATGTGGTAGTTATGTAGTCTATGTGGTAGTTATGTGGTCTATGTGGTAGTTATGTGGTCTGTGTGGTAGTTATATGGTCTATGTAGTATTAATGTGGTCTATGTGGTAGTTATGTGGTCTATGCGGCAGTTATGTGGTCTATGTGGTAGTTATGTGGTCTATGTGGTAGTTATGTAGTCTATGTGGTAGTTATGTGGTCTATGTGGTAGTTATGTGGTCTGTGTGGTAGTTATATGGTCTATAGTAGTAATGTGGTCTATGTGGTAGTTGTGTGGTGTATGTGGTAGTTATGTGGTCTATGTGGTAGTTATGTGGTCTATGTGGTAGTTATGTGTCTATGTGGTAGTTATGTGGTCTATGTGGTAGTTATGTGGTCTATGTGGTAGTTATGTAGTCTATGTAGTAATTATGTGGTCTATGTGGTAGTTATGTAGTCTATGTGGTAGTTATGTGGTCTATGTGGTGGTAATGTGGTCTATGTGGTAGTTATGTGGTCTATGTGGTAGTTATGTGGTCTATATGGCAGTAATGTTGTCTATGTGGTAGTTATATGGTCTATGTGGTAGTAATGTGGTCTATGTGGTAGTTATGTGGTCTATGTGGTAGTTATGTGGTCTATGTGGTAGTTATGTGGTCTATATGGTAGTTATGTGGTCTATGTGGTAGTTACGTGGTCTATGTGGTAGTTATGTGGTCTATGTGGTAGTTATGTAGTCTATGTGGTAGTTATGTGGTCTATGTGTTAGTTATGTGGTAGTTATGTGGTCTATGTGGTAGTTATGTTGTCTATGTGGTAGTTATGTGGTCTGTGTGGTAGTTATGTGGTCTATGTGGTAGTTATGTGGTCTATGTGGTAGTTATGTGGTCTATGTGGTAGTTATGTGGTCTATGTGGTAGTTATGTAGTCTATGTGGTAGTTATGTGGTCTATGTGGTAGTTATGTAGTCTATGTGGTAGTTATGTGGTCTATGTGGTCTATGTGGTAGTTATGTGGTCTATGTGGTAGTTATGTGGTCGATGTGGTAGTTATGTGGTCTATGTGGTAGTTATGTGGTCTATGTTTTTATTTCCACAGATCAGGCTGGGTCAACTAGCATCAACAACCATCAATTATGATCAACCAGGCATCAATCACCACCACCAGCGACAACCACGACTAGCATCAACCACCACCATCAACCACCACCATCAACCACCACTAGCATCAACCAGTAGTAGTGTCAACCCACAGTCAACCACCATCAACCATTACCATTAGCCACTACCGTCAACCACCATCATCAATCACTACCATCAACCACCACCAACAACCGCCATCAACAGTCACCATCAACCACCACCACCACTAGCATCAACCACTATAGCATCAACCCACAGTTAACCACCATTACCATTAGTTATCACCATCAACCAGCACCAACCACCACCACCAACTACCACCTCCAACCACCACAATCAATCACCATCATCAACCACCATCACCACCATCAACCACCACCATCAACCATCAACCACCACCATCAACAACCACCATCAACTACCACCACTAGCATTAACGACTAGTAGCATCAACTCACAATCAACCACAATCATCAACCAACAATCACCACCATCAACCAACAACCACCACCATCAACCACCACCATCAACCAACAACCACCACCATCAACCACCACCATCAACCAACAACCACCACCATCAACCAACAACCACCACCATCAACCACCACCATCAACCAACAACCACCACCATCAACCACCACCATCAACCAACAACCACCACCATCAACCACCACCATCAACCAACAACCACCATCAACCACCATCAACAACCACCATCAACCAATAACCACCAACATCAACCATGGCATCATCAGCCACTCAAACCTTCCTCAACAATCCATCAAGCAACTCATCACTGTTGATCAACGGGACTTACTTACAAACAGTAGAGTCTCTCTGTTGGGACAACTTCAACGGTAGGCCTACCCTGCCTCTGCCTAAACTGCCCAGGTTCATCTGTGGCCTCATTCTCACCGCCATAGGCCTATTAGGCCTGGCTGGAAACCTCATCTCTATTACCATTTTATCCAGGTACGTTTTATCACTGTTCTATTCATAGATACAATGTTCTATCACTGTTCTATTCATAGATACAATGTTCTATCACTGTTCTATTCATTGATACAATGTTCTATCACTGTTCTATTCATAGATACAATGTTCTATCACTGTTCTATTCATAGATATAATGTTCTATCACTGTTCTATTCATAGATACAATGTTCTATCACTGTTCTATTCATTGATACAATGTTCTATCACTGTTCTATTCATTGATACAATGTTCTATCACTGTTCTATTCATTGATACAATGTTCTATCACTGTTCTATTCATTGATACAATGTTCTATCACTGTTCTATTCATTGATACAATGTTCTATCACTGTTCTATTCATAGATACAATGTTCTATCACTGTTCTATTCATCGATACAATGTTCTATCACTGTTCTATTCATTGATACAGTGTTCTATCACTGTTCTATTCATAGATACAATGTTCTATCACTGTTCTATTCATTGATACAGTGTTCTATCACTGTTCTATTCCCACAGACCAAAAATTCGGTCTCACTTATTCAAAATCCGGTTTAACTCCTTGTAAATCCTATCCCCACCAGACCGAAAATGAGGTCATCCATCAACTGTTGTCTAATCGGTCTGACCAGCTTCGACATGATCGTCACCAGCACCTCGGTCCTGATGTTCGGTCTGCCAGAGATAGGAGAATACACCCAGACCATGGTCTGGTACACCCAGGGGGTCTTCCAGAGGGTCACCCCCTTTGTCTTCCCCCTGGGACTGATAGCCCAGACAGGTTCGGTCTACCTGACAGTCACGGTCACCCTGGAGAGGTACATTGCGGTCTGCAGACCGTTGAGGGCTCGGTCTCTGTGTACGTACGGTCGTGCTAGAGTGTACGTGATCAGTGTGGCGCTCTTCTCCGTCCTTTATAACCTTCCTAGATTCTGGGAGGTCTCTTATCAGGTAACTAACTTAACTAGCTAGTTAACTACCTAACTGGCTAGGTAGTTAACTAGCTAGTTAACTACCTAGTGAGTTAACTAGCTAGTTAACTAAGCTTGCTAACTTTGGTCTATAACCTTCCTAGGTTCTGGGAGGTCTCCTACCAGGTAACTAACTTAACTGACTAGTTAATTAACTAGATATCTAACTAGTAAACTAACTAGATATCTAACTAACTAGCTAGCTAAATAAGTTAACTAACTAGATGTCTAACTAACTAGCTAGCTAAATAAGTTAACTAATTAATTAACCTTCCTAAGGTCTGGGATGTCTCCTGTCAGATAATTAAGTTAATTAACTAGCTAGTTAACTATCCTTGCTAATTTTGGTCTCTAACCTCCTTAGGTTCTGAGAGACCTACCAGGTAACTAAGTTAATTAACTAGGTAGCTAACTAGCTAGTTGACTGACTAACCTTACTAACCTTGGTCTATAACCTTGCTAGGTTCTGGGAGGTCTCCTACCAGGTAACTAACTTAACTAACTAGCTAATTAACTAATAAGCTAGTTAACTAATCTTTCTAAGTTCTGGGAGGTCTCCTATCAGATAACTTAGCTAACTAGTTAACTAATCTAACTGGTTAAACTATCTACCTAACAACTATTTAACTAACTAGCTAGTTAACTACTTCCTTAACTAACTAGCTAGTTAACTAATTTACTAGCTACATAACTAACTCCCTAACTGGCTACCTAAATAATTAGCTAGCTAGTTAAGACTACAACAAGAGTAGTAATGTTAACTGTACATCTACAGGAGTGCTACATCAGGGGAGAATGGTTAACAGTCGTGGTCCCCTCACAACTACGACAGGATCCTTACTACATCGAGATCTACATCATGTGGCTATATCTGATTGTCATGTACCTGATCCCCTTCCTCAGTCTGATGGTCTTTAATTTCTTCATCTACAAGGAGGTGTGTTGTAGTAGTAATAGTAGAGTTAATGTATGTGTGAATTTACTATGTGTGTGTATGATTCACCATTGTACATATATCACAAACAACAGAAAATGGTGTATCACATCTGACCTGAAATACAGAAAACGTCTCTTCCTGGTGGGGGAACTATACAATAAATTTCAATGTGCGACTAAAATATTTATCCTCACGTTTCCAGGTCCGCGCCGCCAACCACGAGCGCCAGCAACTGAGCCGCCTGCAACGCAAGGAGATAGGCCTAGCTGTCATGTTGCTGGTGGTGGTCACTGTCTTCTTCGTCTGCAATGTTCTGGCTTTCATTATCAACATTCTGGAGTTGCTAGACATCACTATTGACCTCCTGACGATGGCTAGCAACCTGCTGGTCACTATTAATTCTTCAGTCAACTTTATCATCTACTGCATCTTCGGTCAAAAGTTTCGCAAGCTTTTCCTGAAGATGTTTTGCTCTGGGGTGCTGTCAAGGGCTGTCAGGAGGGAGGTGGCTATTGATTCAGGAGCTTTTGGCAACAATAGCCTTTATGGGGACTCCCGGATGCTGTCAAACGGCAAGACACAGATGTACCGGATGTCCTCTTGGAACGGATCGCGGTCATCCGGTCGGGTGTTCAACCCACGGAGCATCCACGACCACCATGGTCACTCCTGCAGGGGGACCTTCTGGAGGATCCCCAGGTACTCCAGTGTCCCCCTGGGGGACTCCTCCACTTCAAGGACGACCCCTTCCTCCTTCACTCCATCCAGAAGTCCATCATTAGTACCCCAGAGGGGTCCTATAGATAATGTTCATGTCCTCTGAATGGAGGATTGATCCTTTGTGTAGGACTATGGCATCCTTAACATTCCAGTGAATTCTGTGCATCATGGGGTCCTTCAAAAATGACCCCCCTATCTTGAAAAGTCAGTCAGGAACCCCCAGTGAAGCCTACATATTTTGGAGGGTCCTTCAGAGTGACTCCGCTAACTTGAAAAGTCAGTCAGAGACCCCAGTGTAGTCTATGTGTCATGGGGTCCATCAAAATAACCCCTTACCTTGAAAAGCTCAATCAGGTAAACCAGGTAAACTCCAGGGACCTCAGTCAGGAACCCCAATCAGGCCTATGTATCATGGAAGATCCTTCAAAATTACCCCTATCTTGAAAAGTTAGGGACCCCAAGCATGTTCTATTTCTAAATGAGAAAGGACCGTACCATTGTCTCATAGATTTAGAACCATGTAAACAGTCTATGTGATGAGTATGTCCCCCCTGATGCTCTCTAGCAGTGTCACACACACCTGTGTCACGAACACCTGTGTCACGAGCACCTGTGTCACAAACACCTGTGTCATGAATACTGCCGTGCACGATAACAAAGGCTAGTGTAATCATACGTTCCCCCCCTGATCTGCTACACATAGCCTCCGGAGGACACGGAACACTAGGACACAGGGGTGTCTTGTGATTAGAAGAGATAAGACGCTCGAAGTAGTGCAGGCAGGATCCATACATAGCTTTAAGAAAAGGTATACTATAGCTCCTGGGCCCGGGAGAGTGTGGACCTAGTAGCCACCAGTGAAGAGGTGAGGCCAGGAGCCGTGACTTGACCCCTGTAACCACATATATGTGAGCACACTCACACAGGATCCATACTTAGCTTTAAGATGTATGATACAGCTCCTGGGCCTGGGAGAGCGTATCTAATAGCGACCAACAGAGAGGCTGGGCCAAGAGCTGTGAATCGACCCTTGCAATCACATATAGGTGGATATAGAGACAAGGAGACAACATCCTCAGAAAGAAGTCAAGTCTAAAATTTACTTCCAGAAAAAATATGGTCGTATAAAACTTTGACTCGTGGGCTGCCCTGTGGCCCCTACGAGCATAGTGCTCCCTCACGGAAGTCCCCTATGAGCGCCCCAAAATGCGCCCATCACAAATTTTCAAAATTTTCAGTGATTCAAAAATCCAGAGGATATTATTGAGTACCTCCCCAAAAAAATCATAGGAAAGAAAGAATTTAGGAGAAAACAGTGAAAAAAAATTATACAGTGGAACCTCGGTACTCGAACAGATCCATACTCGAACAATTCGGTATTTGAACGCTTTGTTCGGTAAACAAATTGCTCGGTAGTCGACCATCTGCTCGGTACTCGACCAAACAAATACAACCTGCCAGAACTACACTGTGAACTATTCCGTGTTTCATTACATTTTTTTTTAATAATTTGTATAAATAAGTCACCATGGGGCCTAAGAGGACTAGTGATAACAGCCAACCAAAAAGAAAAATTCGTTCTGTACTTGAACAGAACGGCACATGAAGAACCTTCTGGAACCAACGGAACGGCACTTGAACAACCTTCTGGAACCAACAGAACGGCACTTGAACAACCTTCTGGAACCAACGGAACGGCACTTGAACAACCTTCTGGAACCAACGGAACGGCACTTGAACAACCTTCTGGAACCAACGGAACGGCACTTGAACAACCTTCTGGAACCAATGGAACGGCACTTGAACAACCTTCTGGAACCAACGGAACGGCACTTGAACAACCTTCTGGAACCAATGGAACGGCACTTGAACAACCTTCTGGAACCAACGGAACGGCACTTGAACAACCTTCTGGAACCAACAGAATGGCACTTGAACAACCTTCTGGAACCAACAGAACGGCACTTGAACAACCTTCTGGAACCAATGGAACGGCACTTGAACAACCTTCTGGAACCAACGGAACGGCACTTGAACAACCTTCTGGAACCAACGGAATGGCACTTGAACAACCTTCTGGAACCAACAGAACGGCACTTGAACAACCTTCTGGAACCAACGGAATGGCACTTGAACAACCTTCTGGAACCAATGGAATGGCACTTGAACAACCTTCTGGAACCAACGGAACGGCACTTGAACAACCTTCTGGAACCAACAGACTGGCACTTGAACAACCTTCTGGAACCAATAGAACGGCACTTGAACAACCTTCTGGAACCAATGGAACGGCACTTGAACAACCTTCTGGAACCAACAGATTGGCACTTGAACAACCTTCTGGAACCAACAGAACGGCACTTGAGCAGCAGACTTCTGGAACCGACAGACTGGCACTTGAGCAGCAGACTTCTGGAACCAACAGACTGGCACTTGAGCAGCAGACTTCTGGAACCAGTTAGGTTCGAGTACCAAGGTTCACTGAAAAAGAATTTTGTAAAGACCAAAAAAAAAAAAAAAAAAAAAAAAAAAAATTAATGGAAAAATTGGAAAATTAAAAGGGGGATAATTTTTTTGTGATATTTTTTGTATGTATAAAAAGTTTACTATGAAAGTTGGCATTTATAATATATAAGAATTTTTATCTCATTTTTGACATGATATAAACAAAAAAAAATGTGACTTTTTAACCACTTTTGTTACGGAAGATCTTCAGAGTGATAGCAAGATGCCTTTCACCTTGCAATACTTCATCAGAAGCTTGCTAGAGTGATAGCAAGAGGCCTTTCACCTTGCAATACTTCATCAGAAGCTTGCTAGAGTGATAGCAAGAGGCCTTTCACCCTGCAATACTTCATCAGAAGCTTGCAATGAGTAAGAAGGCCCAAGTTTGCACTTCTCATTCCTGCAACTCTGCAAGTTCTTGATGTCATTGCAACACGAAAGACATATATATATATATATATATATATATATATATATATATATATATATATATATATATATATATATATATATATATATATATATATATATATATATATATATATATATATATATATATATATATATATGTAATGATAATTTTAGGCCTAGTCATTGTAGAATTTCCTAGTAGAGGACAATGACTTACAATGATATAATTCTAGAAGATCCTTGATGTATATTAATGTTTATATAGAGTTGAAATTTGTCAGTGTGTATGACTGACCCATGTATATCAGATGTATATGTACCTTGCATAATGTATATGATGTATATGTGCCTTGTTTAATGTATATGTACAGTGATTAATGTCCTAGAATAATGATAATTATGTCCTATATATATATATATATATATATATATATATATATATATATATATATATATATATATATATATATATATATATATATATATATATATATATATGTATTCACTTCTTATGCTCATTGTGTCTGTCATTGTAGATGTATAATGACTTATGTATAACTCATAGATGTATAGTGAGTCATTCCAGATGTATAATGAATCATTGTAGATGTATAATGAATCATTATAAATGTATAATTAATCATTATAGATGTATAATGAATCATTCTAGATGTATAATGAATCATTGTAGATGTATAATGAATCATTATAAATGTATAATTAATCATTATAGATGTATAATGAATCATTATAGATGTATAATGAATCATTATAAATGTATAATTAATCATTATAGATGTATAATGAATCATTGTAGATGTATAATTAATCATTATAGATGTATAATGAATCATTATAGATATATAATTAATCATTATAGATGTATAATGAATCATTATAGATGTATAATGAATCATTATAGATGTATAATGAATCATTATAGATATATAATTAATCATTATAGATGTATAATGAATCATTATAGATGTATAATGAATCATTATAGATATATAATTAATCATTATAGATGTATAATGACCCCCAGGGGAGGGCTATTGCTCTTCTTCCTTGGATCAAAACAGAGAATATGGCAAGTGTGGCCCCTGCGTGTTGAGCGCCTCCTGTACCTCCTAGTTTAGGCCTATGAGAGACCTAGGCCTACAAGAGGTTTAAAAGGCCTTTAAAGGTTAATTTGAAGCCTGCCATAGGCCTAGGCTGGGAAAAAACTGTCGGCCTAAGAGGAAATAATTGAGTCACGTCTTGTAACTGCTCAAATAGGCCTCTTCCAGCATAGGCCTACCCAGCCATAATCTAGTGGGTCTTTAAGGCCAGTAACACGACTTTAGAAATGTTCAGAGGCTCTGGGAGGCAAAATTATGTAAGACAAAGGTGGTTTCATTAGGGTTTAGCGCGTGTATACTTGTACTTCACTCTTGTAGGCCAATAAAAGGCCCTTGAAAATCCGAAAGGTAGGGTCAAAAGCCAGTTTTGATTCCCCGGCCCCCTGACACGCCCCCCTGCATTTCATTCTTCCCCTTGCAGGGGCGCAGCCCCCTGAAAATACCATTTAAAAGCCCCCAAAACTCAGGGGAGGTGAAATTATTTTTTTTTAATCTCTCACTCTCTCCGCTATAAGCCACTCTCAGGCTCTTGATCCGAGAAAGAAGAGCACAGATTCAGCTTCCTGGATCAAACTTAGTGTCTCTGTGTCCATTACAGGGGCTGTTGCAGCCCCTACAGGTCTACAGAGCCTCTGTTGTGCTTATATGATTCTCTAGGGTTATGACCCTTTAGGGACCTCCAGAACTCCCCCTAGGGACTTCCAGGACCACCATAGGGACCCCCAGGACCACCTAGGTACTTAATAGTCTACCTAGTGACCAGCTAGGGACCCCCAGGACCACCTAAAGGTCCCCAGGATCACCTAGGGCCCTCCAGGACCCCAGGACCATCTAGGGAGCTCTAGGATCATCTTAGAGCCCCAAGATTACCCCTAGGTACCTCCAGGATTCCCTAGATTCCTCCTAGGTAACTCCAGGACCCCTAGATTCCCCCTAGGTGCCTCCAGGGCCCCTAAATTCCTAGGTACCTTCAGAACCTCCTAGATACCCCCAGAACCCCGTAGATACCTCCAGAACCCCCTAGATTCCCCCAAGGTACCCTCAAGGCCCCCTAGATTCCCCCTAGGTACCTTCAAGACCCCCTAGTTACCTCCAGGAACCTCTAGATTTTATTAGGTACCTCGACCCCCTAGACTCCCCTAGGTACCTCCAGAACCCCCTAGATTTCCCCTAGGTACCTCCAGGACATCCTAGATACTCCCTAGGTGCCTTCAGGACCGTCTAGATTCCCCCTAGGCACCTCCAGGACTTCTTGAATTCCCTATGGACTGTAAGACCTCCTAGGGGCATCCAAGACCATCTAACGACCCGCAGGGACCTCCAGGACTGCTTAGAAACCATCAGGACCACCTAGACACCCCAGGACCACCTAGACACCCCAGGACCACCTGGGGATCTCCGGGAACCCGAAGACCCTCAGGACCACCTAGGTACTTCCAAGACTACCAAGAGACCACGTAAGGACCTTCGTGGCCCCCAGGACCACCTGAGGACCTCCAGGACCGCAGGACCAACTAGGGAGATCCAGGACCAACCTGGGACCCGGTAGAATCCCCCTAGGAAACTCCAGAGCTATCTAGGAACCTCCAGGAACACCTAGGACCTCTAGGAACTCCTACGAACCTCGGGTACCTCCCCTAGGGATCTTTATGAACATCTAAGGACCCCCTGGACCATCTAGGGACTCCAGGACTACCAGGGAACCTCCAGGACCAAGTAGGAAGTCCAGGATCACTGGAGGATCCTGGAGGTCCCTAGGGACCTTCAGGACCCCTAGGGATATCTAAAACCTTCTAAGGGATCTCCATGACCCCTAGGGACATCCAAAATCTCCTAAGGGACCGCCAGGACTGCCTAGGGACCCTAGGACCATCTAGGGACCTCCAGGAACCGAAGGATCTCCAGGACCACCTAGATACTTTCTTGATTATCCAGGAACCACCTAAGGACCTCCAGGACCACCAAGGGAGCCGCGGGACCACCTTGGGACCCCCAGAATTCCCTCCAGGGAACTCCAGAACCATATAGGAACCTCGAAGACCACCTAGGGACCTTCTGGGCCACCTAGATTATTCCAAGACCACATAAGGATTTCCAAGACCCTCTAGGGATCTCCACCACAATCTAGAAGCCTCCAGGACCACCCAGGGACCTTCGTGACCACCTAGGGACCTGTACTTAAGTCTTCACTGTATCATTGTTATATAAATCATGAATGTTATTGTGAGTATAATTCAACACCTTTTTTTGGGGGGGGGCACTTGGCTGGGATTTCTTCAGGTATACACAAATACAGTTACATAGATTATCATACATAGCAGCATATGTGTAGGATCCTTCCAAGATAACCAAAACAAGTCAAACGGACTTATTTCCATTGGGGTCTTTGTGATAATTATTTATATTTCAAAGTTAACAATAGGTAAGTATCTTAACTATGTTAAAATAATTACAATGAAAGAAGATATACTAGGGGAGGTAACATTATTATTGTACACTCAATCTCCTCCCTTTCTGTACCTTATTCATGAGGTATATTTTGGTTCTCTTCTCAAACTGGCTTCATGCTATGACTGGCTTTGACATGTGCAGGCAGTCTGTTCCACTCTTTTATTGCTGTACACAAAAATGTGTTTGAAGTCTGACCAGTGACTCTAGGCGCTACAAAATTTGTTCTCCCTTCCCTAGTTCTGTAATTACATTGGTTCTCGGCCTTAACAAACTTGGCAGTAAGATATTGGAGAAGATGATTGTAAGAAATTTTATAAAACTGAAATAGTTTTAGTAGTTTTACTCTGTCTTCAACATTCTGAGTCTGTGTTGTTGATCATAATAATTTAGTGTTGTTCAGCCAGAACTACAGGACCCATGTCCAGAGCTGTAGTGTCTTACATAATATATTGTGTCTGGCTGGGCTTGGCAAGCTCATCTATCTCATCTAATTACCAACTTCTATATACTAAGGAACTCTTGTTCCTTTTCCTTCATTATTATAATTAATGGAGAGCGCTAAACATGTAGGATAATACAGCGCTTGGGAGGGGGGAGGATGTGGAAGTTATTCAGACTTAATTCAGGGAACTGGATAACAGATCCAATTTCCTAAATCGAGAGCCCTTCAACAGCATCAAGGACCCTCCCTTAAGGGTCCGTAATCTTCCCTGAACATCGGGAAGTCGGGTTCATTACGGCCTCAGGTCTCACTGGCCCTATAAACCAACAACAACAACAACATTGGACTCGAACAACATTTTAGCAGCAGAAAATGTGGAATATTTTGGTGCATCAGCTGAGAGACACATGTTGACCTTGATGGAAGGTGTGACAGACAGATTTAAGGTCATTTAAAGCAGTGGTCACTAACATTATTACCCCTATTGACATAATAATGTTTAAATCTACATGATACAACTTATACAGACCAGAACTGACACTCATCACATACTACTGTGTAGAAGGTCTCGCACATTATGTTAGTTTTGTCCCCAGGATGCCACCCACACCAGTCACCTAACACCCAGGTACCTAGTTAGGTATCTTTATTGTGAAACGTTTCGCCTACACAGTAGGCTTCTTCAGTCGAGTACAGAAAAGTTGATAGAAGCAGAAGATACTTGAAGACGATGTAATCAGTCCATCACCCTTAAAGTTTTGAGGTGGTCAGTCCCTCAGTGAGAACGGCTGGGTTTGAGAGGGACCTGCCCTCCCAAATCAACCTACGTCTCACCTCCTGGCACTATATAAGGCCCCATTCTGTCACTTCAACTTCATATTGTTTCAGACAACGGAACAATGCTCTTCTCCAGACTGAGGGACTGACCACCTCAAAACTTTAAGGGTGATGGACTGATTACATCGTCTTCAAGTATCTTCTGCTTCTATCAACTTTTCTGTACTCGACTGAAGAAGCCTACTGTGTAGGCGAAACGTTTCACAATAAAGATACCTAACTGTTGCATATGTGTCTTACCTAACAATCTGTCGGTATTTTATACCATTTTAATGTTCACCCAGGTACCTATTTTACTGCTAGGTGAACATGGACAGCAGGTGTAACTAACACCCAGGTACCTATTTTACTGCTAGGTGAACATGGACAGCAGGTGTAACTAACACTCAGGTACCTATTTTACTGCTAGGTGAACATGGACAGCAGGTGTAACTAACACTCAGGTACCTATTTTACTGCTAGGTGAACATGGACAGCAGGTGTAACTAACACTCAGGTACCTATTTTACTGCTAGGTGAACATGGACAGCAGGTGTAACTAACACTCAGGTACCTATTTTACTGCTAGGTGAACATGGACAGCAGGTGTAACTAACACTCAGGTACCTATTTTACTGCTAGGTGAACATGGACAGTAGGTGTAACTAACACTCAGGTACCTATTTTACTGCTAGGTGAACATGGACAGCAGGTGTAACTAACACTCAGGTACCTATTTTACTGCTAGGTGAACATGGACAGTAGGTGTAACTAACACTCGGGTACCTATTTTACTGCTAGGTGAACATGGACAGCAGGTGTAACTAACACTCAGGTACCTATTTTACTGCTAGGTGAACATGGACAGCAGGTGTAACTAACACTCAGGTACCTATTTTACTGCTAGGTGAACATGGACAGCAGGTGTATACCTATTTTACTGCTAGGTGAACATGGACAGCAGGTGTAACTAACACTCAGGTACCTATTTTACTGCTAGGTGAAACATGGACAGCAGGTGTAACTAACACCCAGGTACCTATTTTACTGCTAGGTGAACATGGACAGCAGGTGTAACTAACACTCAGGTACCTATTTTACTGCTAGGTGAACATGGACAGCAGGTGTAACTAACACTCAGGTACCTATTTTACTGCTAGGTGAACATGGACAGCAGGTGTAACTAACACTCAGGTACCTATTTTACTGCTAGGTGAACATGGACAGCAGGTGTAACTAACACTCAGGTACCTATTTTACTGCTAGGTGAACATGGACAGTAGGTGTAACTAACACTCGGGTACCTATTTTACTGCTAGGTGAACATGGACAGCAGGTGTAACTAACACTCAGGTACCTATTTTACTGCTAGGTGAACATGGACAGCAGGTGTAACTAACACTCAGGTACCTATTTTACTGCTAGGTGAACATGGACAGTAGGTGTAAACTAACACCTCAGGTACCTATTTTACTGCTAGGTGAACATGGACAGCAGGTGTAACTAACACTCAGGTACCTATTTTACTGCTAGGTGAACATGGACAGTAGGTGTAACTAACACTCAGGTACCTATTTTACTGCTAGGTGAACATGGACAGCAGGTGTAACAAACACCCAGGTACCTATTTTACTGCTAGGTGAACATGGACAGCAGGTGTAACTAACACTCAGGTACCTATTTTACTGCTAGGTGAACATGGACAGCAGGTGTAGCAGAGGCTTCCACTTCAAATCATCTGTTGCATTACAGAGACAAACTTATTCATCAGTGGCGTTGCTAAGGTTGGTGTCACCTGGGGTGGCATCTTAGGTGTCACCTGGGGTGGCATCTTAGGTGTCACCCGGGGTGGCATCTTAGGTGTCACCCGGGGTGGCATCTTAGGTGTCACCCGGGGTGGCATCTTAGCACCTGGCATCAGTCACCGGGGTATCAGGTCACCCGGGGTGGCATCTTAGTCACCTGGGGGGATCTTAGTACCTGGGGTGGCATCTTAGGTGTCCTGGGGATTCAGGTGGGTCATGGCATCTTATGTCACCCGGTGGCATCTTAGGTGTCACCGGGGTGGCATCTTGGGGTGTCACCGGCATCTGGGTCACCTGGCATCAAGCACCTGTGGCATCTCACCGGTGGCATCTTAGGTTCAGGGGTGGCTCTTAGGGCCCCGGGGGACCTGAGGGGTGGATCAGGTTACCCGGGTGGTCTTAGGTGGTCACCTGGGGTCATCCTTATTCCCCGGGGTGGCTCTTAGGTTCCCTGGGGTGGCATCTTAGGTGTTCAGGGTGGCATCTTAGGTCACCGTCATCCTTAGGGTCACCGGGGTGGCACATGTCATGGCTTCAGGTGGTCACCTGGGGTGGCATCCTGTCAGGGGTGGCATCTTAGGTGTCACCCGGGGTGGCATCTTAGGTGTCACCTGGGGTGGCATCTTAGGTGTCACCTGGGGTGGCATCTTAGGTGTCACCTGGGGTGGCATCTTAGGTGTCACCTGGGGTGGCATCTTAGGTGTCACCCGGGGCAGCATCCTTGATGGGGTCACCTGGCATCCATCCTGGGGCAGGTTTGGTGCACCTGGTACCTGGTGGGGTCACCTGGGGCATCTTAGGTGATTGGGGAGCATCTCAGGTGTCACCTGGGGCAGCTTAGGTTCACCTGGGGCAGCATCTTAGGTGTCACCTGGGGCAGATCTTGGTGTTACCGAGGGGATCTTAGGTGTCACCTGGGGATCTTAGGTGCACCTGGGGCAGCATCCCCCTTAGGTGTCAAATGGGGCAAGGAAGGGGGGGATAGGGGCAGCATCTTAGGTGTCACCTGGGGCAGCATCTTAGGTGTCACCTGGGGCAGCATCTTAGGTGTTACCCCCATGAAATGCAAGGAAGGGGGGATGGGGGGAGTAAACTCCAGTTACGTCACTACTGCATGACCAGTAACTAATGTTTAACAATAAGAACGTTTAAGGGCCATAAACTGAACAGGAGAATACTTCTCAACTCATTAATGATAATATAAATAATCATAGTAATATTGAGGAAACATAAACTCAAATAGTACCATTTTGAGTACAGCCAACAGATCCTACATTTATTCATCTTCAACGATGCAAAAAAAAAAAATACTTGAAAAATAAAGAAAAACAATGCAATATCAGAGAAACACTCATTCCGATTTGACCTTGAGTACAGGTAACATCTCAGTGAATCAGATCTTCCGTTTAGCCAGAAACAGTGTAATGTTGAGCAACGTGTAGAATATTTCCCTCCACCTTGTCTTCTGGATTTCCATTGAAACAATTATTTTTGCATCTATGATTTTGTTTACCTTTAGACCGGCTGCCATGGTTTTCCAGTTCTCGAGGCAACGTAGATGTTCATCAGAAGTTTCATAATTGTGTACCTCTGGATTCAGCTTCCACCATATTTGAAACCGAGTCACAAACTTTGATGTTATACTTGTAATACTAGTGGTAAACAATCTACAACAGTAACAGTATAATTTCCCACTGACTGGTGAGTATACCATCCATGATCACAAAACTTTTTCACCATTTGGCATCTGTTTGTAAAACCATTCTTTAGAAAGCTGACGTTCATTGCCTTTTGCATTTTTCCTCTTTGTAACACGAAAAGTACCATTCTTGTTCTGATAAACATAACTACCTCTTTTGGCGATTTCAATCCTGGAATGGTCTGGAACTTGAAGTTTCCAAGAATAAACATCACACATCGATGCTAACTCTCTCAGACTCTCATTCCCGTCATTCCTCTCTTATTTTAACATTGTCGGAGTCAGAATCAACATCAGTGTTATCAGTAGGATCATGACTAAAATCATCTGATGAACTCCGGCCATTATCGGGTTGCTTGAGATATTGAACCATAGACTCAGCCATTTTTCTCATTAGCTGAAATTTTAATTTTTTTGCCTTCCTTTGTTGACATCCACGAGGCTTCTTCGATTTATGCACTCCACGAGGCATGATTTTACATCAATGATCTGCCAAAAGAATGTCAGATTCACTGTTTTGATTCTACTGAATATTAGGTAATTTTCAATATTGGCAAACAAATAAATGGTGCCACTTTTATTATCCTACTGAGGATGAAATGAAGTTGGGAAAGAAATAAGTGGGTTAACTTCAGATGAAATTAAGACTATTAATAACTGTTGTTTCATGATTGCATTAATTTTTTTCAATAGAACCTAATTTGGATATTTAACTCAGACTCTAACCAGACTGAGAGCAAAGCAGAAAAAAATGTAGCCTACTTCCCAATGAACTGGCAAAACAATCATAATGGTCATTATGGTTGTAATACTTATGTGTACCATATTATTTGGTAAGCCTCCTGGCCTTTTAGGCTTTACTCCACAAGGATTGATAACAACAATGTATGGTTAAAACAGGTATCAACATAAATACAGT
>NC_091294.1:80051531-80061531 GCF_038502225.1 Cherax quadricarinatus
CAGAGACTACAAACCTCACTCAAGGAAAAAGATCTTGGGGTGAGTATAACACCGAGCACATCTCCTGAAGCGCACATCAACCAAATAACTGCTGCAGCATATGGGCGCCTAGCAAACCTCAGAACAGCATTCCGACATCTTAATAAGGAATCGTTCAGGACCCTGTACACCGTGTATGTTAGGCCCATATTGGAGTATGCGGCACCAGTTTGGAACCCACACCTAGCCAAGCACGTAAAGAAACTAGAGAAAGTGCAAAGGTTTGCAACAAGACTAGTCCCAGAGCTAAGAGGTATGTCCTACGAGGAGAGGTTAAGGGAAATCAACCTGACGACACTGGAGGACAGGAGAGATAGGGGGGACATGATAACGACATACAAAATACTGAGAGGAATTGACAAGGTGGACAAAGACAGGATGTTCCAGAGATTGGACACAGTAACAAGGGGACACAGTTGGAAGCTGAAGACACAGATGAATCACAGGGATGTTAGGAAGTACAACAACAGCAACAACAACAGCAGACAGCAGCAGCAGGAGCAGCAAAAACAACAGCAACAACAACAGCAGACAGCAGCAGCAGGAGCAGCAGCAACAACAGCAGCAGCAACAACAACAACAACAGCAGCAGCAACAACAGCAGACAGCAGCAGCAGCAGACAGACCAGTCAGTCTGCTGGAGTCTGCTGAGCAGTGAGGTACTGTCTCTCACTCTCTCCTACCTTCCCTACCTCACCTACCCACCTAGGCCTCTCCTCCTAGGTCTCTCCAGCAGGCCTTCCCTCCCATAGGCCTTCAGACAGCAATTAAACAGCTCTTAAACAGCCCCTAAACAGCCCTTCAACAGCTGTCTGTCTAAAAGTTAACAGTGACGCGTTTGACTGCGTATTTGTCTTAGAAAGCTGTTTTGAAGGCTGTTTAGACAGCTAGGCTGTCTAGAAAACTGTGAAACTGGCCTTTCTTGTGCTGTTTTCTAAGAATTTTGACATTGAAGGCCTCTAATATGCTTAGAATTGAGAAATATCAGTGTTGACAACATTCAAAGTTTTTAGAAATGCGTTTTGAATGTTGTTTAGACAGCTATGCTGTCTAGAAAGGTGTGCAACAGGTCCTTCTAGTGCTGTTTCGAATTTGAAGGCCTCTAAAGTGCTTAGAAATTAGAAATATTTGCGTATACAACCTTCAAAGTTTTTAGAAATGCGTTTTGAAGGCTGTTTAGACAGCTAGAAAGATGTTAAACAGGTCCTTCTAGTGCTTTTTCCAAGGAATTTTGACATTGAAGGCCTCTAGAATTTAGAAATATCTACATTTAAAACCTTCAAAGTTCGTTTTAAAGACTATTTAGATAGCCAGGCTCTTTAGAAAGCTATTGCTCTTTCAGTGAAATTTGCATTTTGAAAGATTCTGAAGTGCTTAGAACTTAGAATTATTCCCGTTTAGAACCGTCAAAACTATTAAACGTTTTGAGGATATCTAGAAAGGTAAGCTGTCTAGAAAGCTGTGAAAATAAGCTTTCTTTCACGGCTTAGCCACCACTTTGAAAGCCGGGCTTTCTAAGTCCCTTAGAACTTAGAATTTCTAGCCTTTCTTCATTTCAAAAGTCTTAGAAAGTTACTTTGAGACGATTTAGAAGTAATTTTGAGATGATTTAGAAAGCTAAACTTCTAGAAAGTCACTTTTAGACAATTTACAGAAGTTATAAGCTTTCTAAAGTTCTTAGAAAAGTCTTAGAAGTGTTTCTAAGTCTTTCTAAGTTGTTTTGAAAATCTTCAAAATCTTTCTAAGTTGCTTTGAAAATCTTCAAAATCTTTCTAAGTTGCTTTGAAAATAATCAAATTATTTCGAAGTTCTTCAAGGTTCCTTAGAAAATCTTCAAAGTGCTTCTAAGTTGCTTTGAAAATCTGTAAAGTGTTTCTAAGTTGCTTTGAAATTCTTCAAAGTGTTCCTAAGTTGCTTTGAAGATTATCTTCAAAGCATTTCTAGATTGTTCTAAGTTGTTCAAAGTTGCTTTGAAAATCATCAGCGTGTTTCTAAGTTACTTTGAAAATTATCAAACTGTTTCTAAGTTTTTCTAAGTTGCTTTGAAAATCTTCAAAGTGTTTCTAAGTTGCTCTAAGTTGCTTTGAAAATCTTCAAAGTGTTTCTAAGTTGCTCTAAGTTGCTTTGAAAACCTTCAAAGTGCTTCTAAGTTGCTCTAAGTTGCTTTGAAAATCTTCAAAGTGCTTCTAAGTTGCTCTAAGTTGCTTTGAAAATCTTCAAAGTGCTTCTAAGTTGCTTTGAAAAAACATCAAAGTGCTTCTAAGTGTTTCTAAGTTGCTTTGAAAATCTTCAAAGTGCTTCTAAGTTGCTTTGAAAATCATCAAAGTGTTTCTAAGTGTTTCTAAGTTGCTTTGAAGATCATCAGCGTGTTTCTAAGTTGTTCTAAGCCAGGTTTGTTTCCTCAGTGATAATAATCAACATTGTGGGCTTGATCTCCGGTTCAAAATGTTCCTCGAGTAAAATTTAGTGAAACATGATTCAAAAATGAGCGAAACTGAGAGTGAAACACTCTTAAAGGAGTGAAACTAGCAGTGATATAATCTTAAAAGTCTGAAACTACCAGTGATACACTCTTTAAAGTCTGAAACTACCAGTGATACACTCTTAAAAGTCTGAAACTACCAGTGATATATTTTTAAAAGTCTGAAACTACCAGTGATACACTCTTAAAAGTCTGAAACTACCAGTGAAACAATCTTAAAAGTCTGAAACTACCAGTGATACAATCTTAAAAGTCTGAAACTACCAGTGATACAATCTTAAAAGTCTGAAACTGCCAGTGATACAATCTTAAAAGTCTGAAACTACCAGTGATACACTCTAAAAAGTCTGAAACTGCCAGTGATACAATCTTAAAAGTCTGAAACTACCAGTGATACATTCTTAAAAGTCTGAAACTACCAGTGATACAATCTTAAAACTCTGAAACTACCAGTGATACAATCTTAAAAGTCTGAAACTGCCAGTGATACAATCTTAAAAGTCTGAAACTACCAGTGATACAATCTTAAAAGTCTGAAACTACCAGTGATACAATCTTAAAAGTCTGAAACTACCAGTGATACAATCTTAAAAGTCTGAAACTACCAGTGATACAATCTTAAAAGTCTGAAACTACCAGTGATACACTCTAAAAAGTCTGAAACTACCAGTGATACAATCTTAAAAGTCTGAAACTACCAGTGATACACTCTTAAAAGTCTGAAACTACCATTGATACACTCTAAAAAGTCTGAAACTACCAGTGATACAATCTTAAAAGTCTGAAACTACCAGTGATACACTCTTAAAAGTCTGAAACTACCAGTGATACAATCTTAAAAGTCTGAAACTACCAGTGATACAATCTTAAAAGTCTGAAACTACCATTGATACACTCTAAGAAGTCTGAAACTGCCAGTGATACAATCTTAAAAGTCTGAAACTACCAGTGATACACTCTAAAAAGTCTGAAACTACCAGTGATACAATCTTAAAAGTCTGAAACTACCAGTGATATACTCTAAAAAGTCTGAAACTACCAGTGATACAATCTTAAAAGTCTGAAACTACCAGTGATACAATCTTAAAAGTCTGAAACTACCAGTGATACACTCTAAAAAGTCTGAAACTACCAGTGATACAATCTTAAAAGTCTGAAACTACCAGTGATACAATCTTAAAAGTCCGAAACTACCAGTGATACAATCTTAAAAGTCTGAAACTACCAGTGATACAATCTTAAAAGTCTGAAACTACCAGTGATACAATCTAAAAAGTCTGAAACTACCAGTGATACAATCTTAAAAGTCTGAAACTACCAGTGATATAATCTTAAAAGTCTGAAACTACCAGTGATACACTCTAAAAAGTCTGAAACTACCAGTGATACAATCTTAAAAGTCTGAAACTACCAGTGATACAATCTTAAAAGTCTGAAACTACCAGTGATATAATCTTAAAAGTCTGAAACTGTCAGTGATACAATCTTAAAAGTCTGAAACTACCAGTGATACAATCTTAAAAGTCTGAAACTACCACTGATACAATCTTAAAAGTCTGAAACTACCAGTGATACAATCTTAAAAGTCTGAAACTACCAGTGATACAATCTTAAAAGTCTGAAACTACCAGTGATACAATCTTAAAAGTCTGAAACTACCAGTGATACAATCTTAAAAGTCTGAAACTACCAGTGATACGCTCTTAAAAGTCTGAAACTACCAGTGATACAATCTTAAAAGTCTGAAACTACCAGCGATATAATGTTAAAAGTCTGAAACTATCAGTGATACACTCTTAAAAGTCTGAAACTACCAGTGATACACTCTTAAAAGTCTGAAACTACCAGTGATACGCTCTTAAAAGTCTGAAACTACCAGTGATACACTCTTAAAAGTCTGAAACTACCAGTGATACAATCTTAAAAGTCTGAAACTACCAGTGATACAATCTTAAAAGTCTGAAACTACCAGTGATACGCTCTTAAAAGTCTGAAACTACCAGTGATACACTCTTAAAAGTCTGAAACTACCAGTGATACAATCTTAAAAGTCTGAAACTACCAGTGATACAATCTTAAAAGTTTGAAACTACCGGTGATACAATCTTAAAAGTCTGAAACTACCAGTGATACAATCTAAAAAGTCTGAAACTACCAGTGATACAATCTTAAAAGTCTGAAACTACCAGTGATACAATCTTAAAAGTCTGAAACTACCGGTGATACAATCTTAAAAGTCTGAAACTACCAGTGATACAATCTTAAAAGTCTGAAACTACCAGTGATACAATCTTAAAAGTCTGAAACTACCAGTGATACAATCTTAAAAGTCTGAAACTACCAGTGATACGCTCTTAAAAGTCTGAAACTACCAGTGATACACTCTTAAAAGTCTGAAACTACCAGTGATACAATCTTAAAAGTCTGAAACTACCAGTGATACAATCTTAAAAGTCTGAAACTACCAGTGATACAATCTTAAAAGTCTGAAACTACCGGTGATACAATCTTAAAAGTCTGAAACTACCAGTGATACAATCTTAAAAGTCTGAAACTACCAGTGATACAATCTTAAAAGTCTGAAACTACCAGTGATACAATCTTAAAAGTCTGAAACTACCAGTGATACAATCTTAAAAGTCTGAAACTACAATGAATACAATCTTAAAAGTCTGAAACTACCAGTGATACAATCTAAAAAGTCTGAAACTACCAGTGATACAATCTTAAAAGTCTGAAACTACCAGTGATACAATCTTAAAAGTCTGAAACTACCAGTGATACAATCTTAAAAGTCTGAAACTACCGGTGATACAATCTTAAAAGTCTGAAACTACCAGTGATACAATCTAAAAAGTCTGAAACTACCAGTGATACAATCTTAAAAGTCTGAAACTACCAGTGATACAATCTTAAAAGTCTGAAACTACAATGAATACAATCTTAAAAGTCTGAAACTACCAGTGATACAATCTAAAAAGTCTGAAACTACCAGTGATACAATCTTAAAAGTCTGAAACTACCAGTGATACACTCTAAAAAGTCTGAAACTACCAGTGATACAATCTTAAAAGTCTGAAACTACCAGTGATACAATCTTAAAAGTCTGAAACTACCAGTGATACAATCTTAAAAGTCTGAAACTACCAGTGATACAATCTTAAAAGTCTGAAACTACCAGTGATACAATCTTAAAAGTCTGAAACTACCAGTGATACAATCTTAAAAGTCTGAAACTACCAGTGATACAATCTTAAAAGTCTGAAACTACCAGTGATACGCTCTTAAAAGTCTGAAACTACCAGTGATACAATCTTAAAAGTCTGAAACTACCAGCGATATAATGTTAAAAGTCTGAAACTACCAGTGATACAATCTTAAAAGTCTGAAACTACCAGTGATACACTCTAAAAAGTCTGAAACTACCAGTGATACAATCTTAAAAGTCTGAAACTACCAGTGATACAATCTTAAAAGTCTGAAACAGTGTTTCAGTGACAAAGTCTGACAGTCCACAAGCTGACTATTATCTATCAATTTGAAAGGTAAGTCTACTTTTATATTACTATTATTATTATTATTATTATTATATTATTATTATTATTATTATTATTATTATTATTATTATTATTATTATTATTATTATTATTATTATTATTATTACTATTATTATTATTATTATTATTATTATTATTATTATTATATTATTATTATTATTATTATATTATTATTATTATTATTATTATTATTATTATTATTATTATTATTATTATTATTATTATTATTATTATTATTATTATTATTATTACTATTATTATTATTATTATTATTATTATTATTATTATTATTATTATTATTATTATTACTATTATTATTATTATTATTATTATTATTATTATTATTATTATTATTATTATTATTATTACTATTATTATTATTATTATTATTATTATTATTATTATTATTATTATTATTATTATTATTATTATTATTATTATTATTATTATTATTACTATTATTATTATTATTATTATTATTATTATTATTATTATTATTATTACTATTATTATTATTATTATTATTATTATTATTATTATTATTATTATTATTATTATTATTATTACTATTATTATTATTATTATTATTATTATTATTATTATTATTATTATTATTATTATTATTATTATTATTATTATTAAGAAGGTCAGTAGAGAGAGTAGACAGGCTGGTCTATCAGTCAGGGATGACTTCCTTTACGTACATGACTGTGTAAACCCGTACGTGGGTGCACACGTGTGTGTGTGTGTGTGTGTGTGTGTGTGTGTGTGTGTGTGTGTGGGTGTTTGTGTGTGTTTGTGTGTGTACTCACCTAATTGTGGATGCAGGGGTCATGTCACAGCTCCTGACCCCTCCTCTTCACTAGTCGCTACTACGTCACTCTTCCTGCTTCGTGAGCTTTATCATACCTCTTCTTAAAGCTATGTATGGATCCTGCCTCCACTACATCACTACCCAGACTGTTCCACGTCCTGACAACTCTGTGACTGAAGAAATACTTCCTTCTGTCACAGTCTTCTAGGTGCTCCACCAGTCTTCTAGGTGCTCCACAAGTCTTCTAGGTGCTCCACCAGTCTTGTAGATGCTCCACCAGTCTTCTAGGTGCCCCACCAGTCTTCTAAGTGTTCCACCAGTCTTCTAGGTGCTCCACCAGTCTTCTAGGTGCTCCACAAGTCTTCTAGGTGCTCCACCAGTCTTGTAGATGCTCCACCAGTCTTCTAAGTGCTCCACCAGTCTTCTAAGTGCTCCACCAGTGTTCTAGGTGCTCCACCAGTCTTCTAGGTGCTCCACCAGTCTTCTAGGTGCTCCACCAGTCTTCTAAGTGCTCCACCAGTCTTCTAAGTGCTCCACCAGTCTTCTAGGTGTTCCACCAGTCTTCTAGGTGCGCCTTCAGTCTTCTAGGTGCTCCACCAGTCTTCTAGGTGCGCCTCCAGTCTTCTAGGTGCTCCACCAGTCTTCTAGGTGCTCCTCCAGTCTTCTAGGTGCTCCACCAGTCTTCTAGGTGCTCCACCAGTCTTCTAGGTGCTCCACCAGTCTTCTAGGTGCGCCTTCAGTCTTCTAGGTGCTCCACCAGTCTTCTAGGTGCTCCACCAGTCTTCTAGGTGCTCCACCAGTCTTCTAGGTACTCCACCAGTCTTCTAGGTGCTCCACCAGTCTTCTAGGTGCTCCACCAGTCTTCTAGGTGCTCCACCAGGCTTCTAGGTGCTCCACCAGTCTTCTAGGTGCTCCACCAGTCTTCTAGGTGCTCCACCAGTCTTCTAGGTGCGCCTTCAGTCTTCTAGGTGCTCCACCAGTCTTCTAGGTGCTCCACCAGTCTTCTAGGTGCTCCACCAGTCTTCTAGGTACTCCACCAGTCTTCTAGGTGCTCCACCAGTCTTCTAGGTGCTCCACCAGTCTTCTAGGTGCTCCACCAGTCTTCTAGGTGCTCCACCAGTCTTCTAGGTGCTCCACCAGTCTTCTAGGTGCTCCTCTAGTCTTCTAGGTGCTCCACCAGTCTTGTAGGTGCTCCACCAGTCTTCTAGGTGCTCCACCAGTCTTCTAGGTGCTCCACCAGTCTTCTAGGTGCTCCACCAGTCTTCTAGGTGCTCCACCAGTCTTCTAGGTACTCCACCAGTCTTCTAGGTGCTCCACCAGTCTTCTAGGTGCTCCTCCAGTCTTCTAGGTGTTCCACCAGTCTTCTAGGTGCTCCACCAGTCTTCTAGGTGCTCCACCAGTCTTCTAGGTGCTCCACCAGTCTTCTAGGTACTCCACCAGTCTTCTAGGTACTCCACCAGTCTTCTAGGTGCTCCACCAGTCTTCTAGGTGCTCCACCAGTCTTCTAGGTGCGCCTTCAGTCTTCTAGGTGCTCCACCAGTCTTCTAGGTGCGCCTCCAGTCTTCTAGGTGCTCCACCAGTCTTCTAGGTGCTCCTCCAGTCTTCTACGTGTTCCACCAGTCTTCTAGGTGCTCCACCAGTCTTCTAAGTGCTCCACCAGTCTTCTAAGTGCTCCACCAGTCTTCTAGGTGCTCCACCAGTCTTCTAGGTGCTTCACCAGTCTTCTAAGCGCTCCACCAGTCTTCTAAGTGCTCCACCAGTCTTCTAGGTGCTTCACCAGTCTTCTAAGCGCTCCACCAGTCTTCTAGGTGCTTCACCAGTCTTCTAGGTGCTCCACCAGTCTTCTAGGTGCTTCACCAGTCTTCTAGGTGCGCCTTCAGTCTTCTAGGTGCTCCACCAGTCTTCTAGATACTCCACCAGTCTTCTAGGTGCTCCACCAGTCTTCTAGGTGCTCCACCAGTCTTCTAGGTGCTCCACCAGTCTTCTAGGTGCTCCACCAGTCTTCTAGGTGCTCCACCAGTCTTCTAGGTGCTCCACCAGTCTTCTAGGTGCTCCACCAGTCTTCTAGGTGCTCCACCAGTCTTCTAGGTGCTCCACCACTCTTCTAGGTGCTCCTTCAGTCTTCTAGGTGCTCCACCAGTCTTCTAGGTGCTCCACCAGTCTTCTAGGTGCTCCACCAGTCTTCTAGGTACTCCACCAGTCTTCTAGGTGCTCCACCAGTCTTCTAGGTGCTCCACCAGTCTTCTAGGTGCTCCACCAGTCTTCTAGGTGCTCCACCAGTCTTCTAGGTGCTCCACCAGTCTTCTAGGTGCTCCTCTAGTCTTCTAGGTGCTCCACCAGTCTTGTAGGTGCTCCACCAGTCTTCTAGGTGCTCCACCAGTCTTCTAGGTGCTCCACCAGTCTTCTAGGTGCTCCACCAGTCTTCTAGGTGCTCCACCAGTCTTCTAGGTACTCCACCAGTCTTCTAGGTGCTCCACCAGTCTTCTAGGTGCTCCTCCAGTCTTCTAGGTGTTCCACCAGTCTTCTAGGTGCTCCACCAGTCTTCTAGGTGCTCCACCAGTCTTCTAGGTGCTCCACCAGTCTTCTAGGTACTCCACCAGTCTTCTAGGTACTCCACCAGTCTTCTAGGTGCTCCACCAGTCTTCTAGGTGCTCCACCAGTCTTCTAGGTGCGCCTTCAGTCTTCTAGGTGCTCCACCAGTCTTCTAGGTGCGCCTCCAGTCTTCTAGGTGCTCCACCAGTCTTCTAGGTGCTCCTCCAGTCTTCTACGTGTTCCACCAGTCTTCTAGGTGCTCCACCAGTCTTCTAGGTGCTCCACCAGTCTTCTAGGTGCTCCACCAGTCTTCTAGGTGCTCCACCAGTCTTCTAGGTGCTCCACCAGTCTTCTAGGTGCTCCACCAGTCTTCTAGGTGCTCCACCAGTCTTCTAGGTGCTCCTCCAGTCTTCTAGGTGCTCCACCAGTCTTCTAGGTGCTCCTCCAGTCTTCTAGGTGCTCCAGCAGTCTTCTAGGTGCTCCTCCAGTCTTCTACGTGTTCCACCAGTCTTCTAGGTGTTCCACCAGTCTTCTAGGTGCTCCACCAGTCTTCTAGGTGCTCCACCAGTCTTCTAG
>NC_091294.1:80066531-80084548 GCF_038502225.1 Cherax quadricarinatus
TCGACTGTACGTCATTGTAGGAGCTGCCAGATATCACCGGCTCTTCAACACGCAAGTTATACTTTTGTATCAGTCAAATCACATATTACTCGGGTAGATAATTTCCAGTAGATCCTTCATGTGTTAGCTCAAATCACCGACCAGTATGTTTTAAATAAGTGACCCACTGATCAGAGCAGATCGACTGGTCCGAACCCTTGACTGGTCCGAACCCTTGACTGGTCCGAACCCGGGACTGGTTTCAAACAGTTTCGTTGGACAATAAAGCAGACTGTAAACGGATGGGTTTGTAGGCGCCCTTATAAACACAAACATTAAAAATCAGGAACGTGACGGTAAGCTGTCCAATATACAAAAAGAGTTAGAAACAGAAATACAAATAGCTAGAGCTTCATTTAAGGTTATTAATATAATATTCAAGAGGTTGCTAGTAGACTTGCAGTAAATCAACCATTCAAATCATTATGAAGCTGTGTGTAGTCTGTGGTCAGTCAAACAAACGGGCTACCACATGGATAAATTGTCATTTTTGTGGAAATTGGTGTCACGCTCCTTGTGCAGATATCCCAGAACTAGCTACAAGCAGTATTAAAACAGAGAAGTGTTTTTGGGTATGCCCAAATGAGGAAAATCTGTGGACTAAAATCACAAGGGTATTAAAAGAGGATAACATCAAAGCTGCTTTCATAGAAAACCTGGAAGCTTTCTACAACAGATGGGAACATAAAAAGTCCGGGCTGAATGGTACTGCCCTTGATACTGGCCATGTAGTCACAAACTGTAAGGCTGGAGGTGATGTCCTGGTAGTCAGTAAATGTAGGGCTGATAGTGCTGTCCTGGGAGACAGTAATGGTGAAGCTGGAGGTGCTGTCCTGGGAGACAGTAATGGTGAAGCTGGAGATACTGTCCTGGGAGACAGTAATGGTGAAGCTGGAGGTGCTGTCCTGGGAGACAGAAATGGTGAAGCTGGAGATACTGTCCTGGGAGACAGTAATGGTGAAGCTGGAGATTTTGTCCAGGTAGTCGGGAATTATACGCAGGAAGGAATACATATAAATGACCTCATAGAGGACAGGAGCCATAGTAGGGAAACAAGTGTAGTCAAAGATAAGATAAAACCAATATTGCAAACCAGAAATACCGCAGGAAATAGCAAACAAGAGGACTCCAATAGCAATAGTGAGGATAAATTACCAAAAACAACTGGTGGGAGCTCCATTGTTGGTGCTAAGGAGGATAGGAATAAGACAGGGAAACATGCACCAACAGGGAATACAGTCACAGAAACCCAAGGCAAACGGAAACCAAGCCTGTGCACATACTATGCACTTGGTATCTGCTGGCATGGGAAATCTGGAAAAACAGATGGGACATGCAACTATGACCACCCTAGAAAATGTCATGCCCATATGACAACAGGAAAATGCAAACTCCCTTCCTGTAAGCTTTTTCACCCTGAAATGTGTACCTCTTCAGTACAGGAAAGACTGTGCTATAACTTAAATTGCCAGGCATACCATCTAAAGGGGACAAAAAGATACAAAACATCCAGGCCATGGGAAAACCTGGGTAGCCACAGCCACTCAAGAGGGAGAGGTTTTTTAGTGCCAGGAAGGAAAAAAAACTGGCAGGAAATGGCAGAAATCGTACACCAAATCCAGTCATTCCTGGAGTGGAACCACAGTCGATGGCCTCCACTCCAAACCAACAGATACAGATACTAATGCCGAAAAAAAAATCCCCCCCCAGTACCAACAATACCACCAGTCCGATAACATTCTTCTTTGCAAATATACAGGGTCTAAAGCCAGCAATAAACAACAAAATACCTTTCATCCGTGGACTGCTTGCAGAGGCAAAGGCAATGTTCGCGGCTTTCACTGAGACCCACATAAAGGATCACTTGGACAACGAAATATGGATCCCAGGTTACAACCTATACAGATGTGACAGAGTGAACAGGCAAAAGGGGGGGGTTGGCCTGTACATTGCAGAGTCACTTGTTTGCACAGAACTGCTTAATGCCTCAAATGACGTAGTGGAAGTTTTAGCAGTAAAGGTCGAGAACCAAAACCTAGTCATTGTGGTAGTCTACAAGCCTCCGGATGCAACATCCCAGCAATTCCAGGAACAGCTGTTAAAAATTGACCACTGTCTGGAAAATCTTCCAGCTCCTGCACCCAACATCTTGCTCCTGGGGGATTTCAACTTAAGGCACCTAAAATGGAGGAATATAGCAAATAATATTGTTGCAGTAATAACACCAGGAGGCAGCTCTGATGAAAACTCACACTCACACGAGCTTTTAAATCTCTGCACAAAATTCAATTTAAACCAGCAAATAATAGAGCCTACTAGACTGGAGAATACACTAGACCTCATCTTCACTAACAATGATGATCTGATAAGAAATGTCACCATATCAAAAACAATATACTCAGATCACAACATAATTGAGGTTCAGACATGTATGCGTGGAGCCTCAGACCGACAAAATGAGACTAGTCACGAGGGAGCATTCACCAAATTCAACTTCAATAACAAAAACATAAAGTGGGACCAAGTAAACCAAGTCCTAACCGATATAAGCTGGGAAGATATACTAAGCAACACAGACCCAAACTTATGCCTAGAACAGATTAACTCGGTGGCACTCGATGTATGCACAAGGCTTATTCCTCTAAGAAAAAGGAGGAGTAGATGTAAAATAGAAAGAGACAGGCGCTCCCTTTACAGGCGACGGAAAAGAATAACAGAGCGGCTAAAAGAGGTCAATATATCAGAAATGCGCAGGGAGACACTGGTCAGAGAAATAGCAAGCATCGAACTTAAGCTAAAAGAATCCTTTAGGAGTCAGGAATCGCGGGAAGAACTAAAAGCCATAAATGAAATCGAAAGAAACCCAAAGTATTTCTTCTCCTATGCCAAATCAAAATCGAGAACAACGTCCAGTATTGGGCCCCTACTTAAACAAGATGGGTCCTACACAGATGACAGCAAGGAAATGAGTGAGCTACTCAAGTCCCAATATGACTCAGTTTTTAGCAAGCCGCTAACCAGACTGAGAGTCGAAGATCAAAATGAATTTTTTATGAGAGAGCCACAAAATTTGATTAACACAAGCCTATCCGATGTTATCCTGACGCCAAATGACTTCGAACAGGCGATAAATGACATGCCCATGCACTCTGCCCCAGGGCCAGACTCATGGAACTCTGTGTTCATCAAGAACTGCAAGAAGCCCCTATCACGAGCCTTTTCCATCCTATGGAGAGGGAGCATGGACACGGGGGTCGTCCCTCAGTTACTAAAAACAACAGACATAGCCCCACTCCACAAAGGGGGCAGTAAAGCAACAGCAAAGAACTACAGACCAATAGCACTAACATCCCATATCATAAAAATCTTTGAAAGGGTCCTAAGAAGCAAGATCACCACCCATCTAGAAACCCATCAGTTACACAACCCAGGGCAACATGGGTTTAGAACAGGTCGCTCCTGTCTGTCTCAACTACTGGATCACTACGACAAGGTCCTAAATGCACTAGAAGACAAAAAGAATGCAGATGTAATATATACAGACTTTGCAAAAGCCTTCGACAAGTGTGACCATGGCGTAATAGCGCACAAAATGCGCGCTAAAGGAATAACAGGAAAAGTTGGTCGATGGATCTATAATTTCCTCACTAACAGAACACAGAGAGTAGTCGTCAACAGAGTAAAGTCCGAGGCAGCTACGGTGAAAAGCTCTGTTCCACAAGGCACAGTACTAGCTCCCATCTTGTTCCTCATCCTCATATCCGACATAGACAAGGATGTCAGCCACAGCACCGTGTCTTCCTTTGCAGATGACACCCGAATCTGCATGACAGTGTCTTCCATTGCAGACACTGCAAGGCTCCAGGCGGACATCAACCAAATCTTTCAGTGGGCTGCAGAAAACAATATGAAGTTCAACGATGAGAAATTTCAATTACTCAGATATGGTAAACATGAGGAAATTAAATCTTCATCAGAGTACAAAACAAATTCTGGCCACAAAATAGAGCGAAACACCAACGTCAAAGACCTGGGAGTGATTATGTCGGAGGATCTCACCTTCAAGGACCATAACATTGTATCAATCGCATCTGCTAGAAAAATGACAGGATGGATAATGAGAACCTTCAAAACTAGGGAGGCCAAGCCCATGATGACACTCTTCAGGTCACTTGTTCTATCTAGGCTGGAATATTGCTGCACTCTAACAGCACCTTTCAAGGCAGGTGAAATTGCCGACCTAGAAAATGTACAGAGAACTTTCACGGCGCGCATAACGGAGATAAAACACCTCAATTACTGGGAGCGCTTGAGGTTTCTAAACCTGTATTCCCTGGAACGCAGGAGGGAGAGATACATGATTATATACACCTGGAAAATCCTAGAGGGACTAGTACCGAACTTGCACACGAAAATCACTCACTACGAAAGCAAAAGACTTGGCAGACGATGCACCATCCCCCCAATGAAAAGCAGGGGTGTCACTAGCACGTTAAGAGACCATACAATAAGTGTCAGGGGACCGAGACTGTTCAACTGCCTCCCAGCACACATAAGGGGGATTACCAACAGACCCCTGGCAGTCTTCAAGCTGGCACTGGACAAGCACCTAAAGGCAGTTCCTGATCAGCCGGGCTGTGGCTCGTACGTTGGTTTGCGTGCAGCCAGCAGCAACAGCCTGGTTGATCAGGCGCTGATCCACCAGGAGGCCTGGTCACAGACCGGGCCGCGGGGGCGTTGACCCCCGAAACTCTCTCCAGGTAAACTCCAGGTTTATCGTACCTCTGCTTAAAGCTATGTATGGATCCTGACTCCACTACATCGCTTCCCAAACTATTCCACTTACTGACTACTCTGTGGCTGAAGAAATACTTCCTAACATCCCTTTGATTCATCTGTGTCTTCAACTTCCAACTGTGTCCCCTTGTTACTGTGTCCAGTCTCTGGAACATCCTGTCTTTGTCCACTTTGTCAATTCCTCTCAGTATTTTGTAAGTCGTTATCATGTCCCCCCTATCTCTCCTGTCCTCCAGTGTCGTCAGGTTGATTTCCTTTAACCTCTCCTCCTGTTGTGTGTAGTGTGTAGTGTTGTGTGTAGTGTGTTGTGTGTTGTGTGTAGTGTGTTGTGTTGTGTGTAGTGTGTTGTGTGTTGTGTGTAGTATGTTGTGTGTTGTGTGTAGTGTGTTGTGTGTTGTGTGTTGTGTGTTGTGTGTTGTGTGTAGTATGCTGTGTGTTGTGTGTTGTGTGTAGTGTGTTGTGTGTTGTGTGTAGTGCGTTGTGTTTTGTGTGTAGTGTGTTGTGTGTTGTGAGTTGTGTGTTGTGTGTAGTGTGTAGTGTGTAGTGTGTTGTGTGTTGTGTGTAGTGTATTGTGTTGTGTGTTGTGTTGTGTGTTGTGTGTAGTGTGTAGTGTGTTGTGTGTAGTGTGTAGTGTGTAGTGTGTAGTGTGTAGTATGTTGTGTGTTGTGTGTTGTGTGTTGTGTGTTGTATGTTGTGTGTAGTGTGTAGTGTGTTGTGTGTAGTGTGTTGTGTGTTGTGTGTTGTATGTTGTGTGTAGTGTGTTGTGTGTTGTGTGTAGTGTGTTGTGTGTTGTGTGTAGTATGTTGTGTGTTGTGTGTAGTGTGTTGTGTGTTGTGTGTTGTGTGTTGTGTGTTGTGTGTTGTATGTTGTGTGTTGTATGTTGTGTGTTGTGTGTAGTGTGTTGTGTGTTGTGTGTAGTGTGTTGTGTGTTGTGTGTTGTGTGTTGTGTGTTGTGTGTTGTGTGTTGTGTGTAGTGTGTTGTGTGTTGTGTGTTGTGTGTTGTGTGTAGTGTGTTGTGTGTTGTGTGTAGTGTGTAGTGTGTTGTGTGTTGTGTGTTGTGTGTAGTGTGTTGTGTGTTGTGTGTTGTGTGTTGTGTGTAGTGTGTAGTGTGTAGTGTGTAGTGTGTTGTGTGTTGTGTGTTGTGTGTTGTGTGTTGTGTGTAGTGTGTAGTGTGTAGTGTGTAGTGTGTTGTGTTGTGTGTTGTGTGTAGTGTGTTGTGTGTTGTGTGTAGTGTGTTGTGTGTAGTGTGTAGTGTGTTGTGTGTAGTGTGTAGTGTGTAGTGTGTAGTGTGTTGTGTTGTGTGTTGTGTGTAGTGTGTTGTGTGTTGTGTGTTGTATGTTGTGTGTTGTGTTGTGTGTTGTGTGTAGTGTGTTGTGTGTAGTGTGTAGTGTGTTGTGTGTTGTGTGTAGTGTGTTGTGTGTTGTGTTGTGTGTTGTGTGTAGTGTGTTGTGTGTAGTGTGTAGTGTGTAGTGTGTAGTGTGTAGTGTGTTGTGTTGTGTGTTGTGTGTAGTGTGTTGTGTGTTGTGTGTTGTGTGTTGTGTTGTGTGTAGTGTGTAGTGTGCAGTGTGTTGTGTTTAGTGTGTAGTGTGTAGTGTGTAGTGTGTTGTGTGTTGTGTGTTGTGTGTTGTGTGTACTGTGTAGTGTGATGTGTGTAGTGTGTAGTGTATAGTGTGTAGTGTCTAGTGTGTTGTGTTGTGTGTAGTGTGTTGTGCGTAGTGTGTTGTGTGTAGTGTGTTGTGTGTTGTGTGTAGTGTGTTTTGTGTTGTGTGTAGTGTGTTGTGTGTTGTGTGTTGTGTGCAGTGTGTTGTGTGTAGTGTGTTGTGTGTTGTGTTGTGTGTAGTGTGTTGTGTGTAGTGTGTTGTGTGTAGTGTGTTGTGTGTTGTGTGTAGCGTGTTTTGTGTTGTGTGTTGCGTGTTGTGTGTAGTGTGTTGTGTGCAGTGTGTTGTGTGTAGTGTGTTGTGTGTTGTGTTGTGTGTAGTGTGTTGTGTGTAGTGTGTTGTGTGTAGTGTGTTGTGTGTTGTGTGTAGTGTGTTTTGTGTTGTGTGTAGTGTGTTGTGTGTTGTGTGTTGTGTGTTGTATGTTGTGTGTTGTGTGTAGTGTGTTGTGTGTAGTGTGCTGTGTGTAGTGTGTTGTGTGTTGTGTGTAGTGTGTTTTGTGTTGTGTGTAGTGTGTTGTGTGTTGTGTGTTGTGTGTTGTGTGTTGTGTGTTGTGTGTTGTGTGTTGTGTGTTGTGTGTTGTGTGTTGTGTGTTGTGTGTAGTGTGTTGTGTGTAGTGTGTTGTGTGTTGTGTGTAGTGTGTTGTGTGTTGTGTGTAGTGTGTTGTGTGTTGTGTGTTGTGTGTTGTGTGTTGTGTGTAGTGTGTTGTGTGTAGTGTGTTGTGTGTTGTGTGTTGTGTGTTGTGTGTAGTGTGTTGTGTGTAGTGTGTTGTGTGTTGTGTGTTGTGTGTTGTGTGTAGTGTGTTGTGTGTAGTGTGTTGTGTGTAGTGTGTTGTGTGTTGTGTGTTGTGTGTAGTGTGTTTTGTGTTGTGTGTAGTGTGTTGTGTGTTGTGTGTTGTGTGTTGTGTGTTGTGTGTAGTGTGTTGTATGTTGTGTGTAGTGTGTTGTGTGTTGTGTGTTGTGTGTTGTGTGTTGTGTGTTGTGTGTAGTGTGCTGTGTGTAGTGTGTTGTGTGTTGTGTGTTGTGTGTTGTGTGTAGTGTGTTGTATGTTGTGTGTAGTGTGTTTTGTGTTGTGTGTAGTGTGTTGTGTGTAGTGTGTTGTGTGTAGTGTGCTGTGTGTAGTGTGTAGTGTGTTGTGTGTTGTGTGTTGTATGTTGTGTGTAGTGTGTAAAGTGTTGTGTGTTGTGAAAGTCGCCGAGAAACGATGAAATAATCCTTAAAATACTTGAAAATCGACATAAAAATATGAAATGAATCTTAAAATACGTGAAATTCATTTTAAAACAATAAAATAAGCCTTAAAATACGTGAACATCGCCTTCATACGATAAAATTAGCCTTATTTTCGCGGGAGATTCCAATGTAAACAAAGGCAGTGATCCAAAGTATCGTCCTGTCACTCTTTGTTATTGTTTTAACTCTCTAGTTTTGTTTTTCCTGCTTCCCATGACTCAAAAACCCATGCCCGACCCAAATACACATTAAAAACATGTGTATAGTGCCATGGCTTTTTTAAATGGTCATTGTACCCTTTGGAAAGGTCATTTAAAATTGTAAAGGAGAGAAATATGGTTATTTATGAATGGTTTTTGCTATCAAAAGTTATTAATTTCGTGTTTCGTGGACCATAACACTATGGTCCACCATTATGGTTAATTGGTCCACTTTTATGGCTCCATGGTCCACCTTCATGGCCCCATGGTCCACTTTCATGACCCATGGTCCACCTACATGCCTTCCTGGTCCATCTTCATCGCCCCATGGTCGCACTCTCATGGCCCCATGGACCACCATCATGGCCCCATGGTCCACCATCATGGCCCCATGGTCCACCATCATGGCCCCATGGTCCACCATCATGGCCCCATGGTCCACCATCATGGCCCCATGGTCCACCATCATGGCCCCATGGTCCACCATCATGGCCCTATGGTCCACCATCATGGCCCCATGGTCCACCATCATGGCCCCATGGCCCATCATCATGGCCCCATGGTCCACCATCATGGCCCCATGGTCCACCATCATGGCCCCATGGTCCACCATCATGGCCCCATGGTCCACCATCATGGCTCCATGGTCCACCATCATGGCCCCGTGGTCCACCATCATGGCCCCATGGTCCACCATCATGGCCCCATGGTCCACCATCATGGCCCCATGGTCCACCATCATGGCCCCATGGTCCACCATCATGGCCCCATGGTCCACCATCATGGCCCCATGGTCCACCATCATGGCCCCATGGTCCACCATCATGGCCCCATGGTCCACCATCATGGCCCCATGGTCCACCATCATGGCCCCATGGTCCACCATCATGGCCCCATGGTCCACCATCATGGCCCCGTGGTCCACCATCATGGCCCCATGGTCCACCATCATGGCCCCATGGTCCACCATCATGGCCCCATGGTCCACCATCATGGCCCCATGGTCCACCATCATGGCCCCATGGTCCACCATCATGGCCCCATGGTCCACCATCATGGCCCCATGGTCCACCATCATGGCCCCATGGTCCACCATCATGGCCCCATGGTCCACCATCATGGCCCCATGGTCCACCATCATGGCCCCATGGTCCACCATCATGACCCACCCTTGTACCACAACACATTCTTGTCCATCCCTGTTATTCCTGTGTGTACCTTTACTGTGTACGTCTCTGGAGTCGCACACGGTGGGTGCAGGTGCACATGACTTAGTACACAGGTGGTGCACATGTGTTTGCACCTGTGTGCACACCAAAGGGGTATGGCTCCCCCAGAAGATCACGATTTAGGGCCTTTAAATGTGACCTCTGGTGACCTCACTGGAATGTTGTGTTGTGAGACGCCCGGGTAAATGTCAGTGTGGGGGGCATTCCTAGCTTGCCTAGCAAGGCTAGGAGGACTCCTAGTTCTCCTGGCTAGCACCTAGAATACCCAGGAGTGCTTATAACACCTCAGAACACCTAGGGGTACTTAGAAACACACATGTCAAGCCTGTGTGACCCTCCTAGCTAGCCTAACCTAGCACTTAGGACACCTAGCAAGGCTAGAAGGACTCCTAGTTCTCCTGGCTAGCACCTAGATTACCTCAGTTGCTTCTAACACCCTTAAAACACCTATGAGTGCTTAGAAACACATCTAGAAAGCCTGTTTGACACTCTTAGCAAGCCTAACCTAGCACCTAGCATGGCTAGGTATACACTGAAAGGTGTATACACTGAGATATACACCTGGATGTATATATGGTCTTAGTATACAACAAATATTATCTTCAATAAGAGAGACATTAAAGTTAATTTTGAAAAAAAGCAAGATTTAAATTGAGATAGAGAGAGAGAGAGTGAAAGAGAGAGAGTGTGTGAGAGTGAGAGTGAGAGACAGTGAGTGAGAGTGAGAGACAGTGAGTGAGAGTGAGAGTGACACAGAGAGAGAGGGAAGGCAGGACTGGTTACAAACTTTCTTAATATTACTTAAGTACGAGAGTTGGTGAGGTAGAAAACAGGTATTACCTACAACAATATGGTGTGAGTGAGGGGACACTGGCAGGCCTAGGAACTGACGTCACTATTGCCTTCACAGTGAGCATCTAATATCTCTTTGGTGCTGTGTACCAGCATCTGGGTGCTTTATAACAACGTAACTTGTACAGATGCAACATAGTGACTTGTACTAACATCTTCCTGTAGTGAAAACGTAGATAACATAAACAGTTGTTTATTAAGTGATAGTGAGAAGACAACATTACCAGCTTGCCGGCCCACAGCCTGTGCTCATCTTCCCTCACACACCCACCCCACTATAAACAACCCACGATACTACCACCCTCTCTCTCTCTCCTGTGAACTTCATTGTAAACCTACAACGCCTCCTCTGTGATGAGTACACATCGCAAAATAGCAAGAATATCTACGCCATCTGGCTATTGTCCCAGTAGTTACTGCAGTGTTTGTGGGTATACTACAAAGGGCAAAATACTTCTTAAATGTAAGGAACCTACTTGTTCCAACTACTGCCACACAGATTGCATTCCACAAGAAGAATTTTGTTGTAGCCAGGTAGAAAATCTCAGAAAATTGAGGGATATCCGTAATCCTGTGGTATATGTGGAAACAAACCTGGTGCTACAGGAAGAAGGTTCAGAAGTACCTCAGGGTCTCTTGTCCAAAGATCAAGACTGCCCTCTTGGGCTGTGTTGTAAAGTCGCAGCTAAGATAATCCATCACAGGGAAGCACTTCATGAGCTCCTCAAATCATTAGATAACCTTCAAGGTATTGTAGAAGGCCAGTGCAAGCCTGCATCAAGTGACGTAAGCTGCTCAGCTGATGGTGACACTATTGTAGAAGGCCAGTGCAAGCCTGCATCAAGTGACGTAAGCTGCTCAGCTGATGGTGACACTATTGTAGAAGGCCAGTGCAAGCCTGCATCAAGTGACGTAAGCTGCTCAGCTGATGGTGACACTATTGTAGAAGGCCAGTGCAAGCCTGCATCAAGTGACGTAAGCTGCTCAGCTGATGGTGACACTATTGTAGAAGGCCAGTGCAAGCCTGCATCAAGTGACGTAAGCTGCTCAGCTGATGGTGACACTATTGACAAAGACTGGAAGTCCCACACTGAGCTTAACTCAGAGGTATATAACTGGTGGAATTCTGTCATCGCTAAGACCCCACAGTTAGACAGAGCTCAAAACACTACATTTGGGAATTCTAACGACTTCTGACCACCACAGAGGGAACAGATCCTCTTTCCAGCATTGAAGCAAGCCTTGGATCTGTTAATTCTCCTACACCTGACATCGCTGCTTCAGCACCTGCCAGTACACAAGACAGTGCACATACCATCTCTGATCCTACACCTGTCAGCACACCTGCCGACACTTTTCCAACCTCTGGCAGCAGTGTTTCATCGGCAAGTACTGAGTCAGGATTTTCTCCACCAGAGATTGGTGCAGTTAATAATCAGGGAACTATCACTGAACAGCTGCTGCGCAAAAGTACGAGGAGGAGGAACACATTTACAGCTGTCTCACCTTCCACCAACACAGTCCCAGGAAAACGTTCATCAGATACACAATCATCAGGCTCACCAGTGACAGAACCTCCTGACAAATCAGCAGAGAAACAGAGGAGTTGCAATAAATAGGAGCCCACCTTCCCAGGCATATAGACAGTGCTCTCGCTGTCACCAGAGGGGACACACCACTAACAACTGCCTGCGAGATACCAGGTGCAATTACTGCTACAAGATAGGACACTGGGAGGACCAGTGTTGGAAGAAAAAAGAACTTAGACAAAACCACCTGTTTAGAGACCTGTTCTCGGAATAGACCAGCAGGATCTCTGAAGTGGTGAACACACTCACACGACACCCACTCAGCTACTCCTATCTCAGCCCATCATTTCCTTATACAAAACCACAGACCTACATCCCAGTAGCTGCCTCAGTACCTTACCTTTCTCAAGGGCAGGCTCCGTACATGCCTTACACGCCCACCACCTCAAGCTGACCACATCATGAGGAGCCAGTCTATCAGCATCCTGTCGGCCAACATTAGAGGTTTCATTACTAATGTTGGAGAGCTCACACACAGTTTTGTGAACACACGACGTCCCGACATGATAGCTGTTATTGAAACATTTTTGGACGACAGGACTTCAGAAAATTTTGCAAGAATTGCTGACTACACCTCATGGATGAGAAGAGACAGGCAAGGGCAAGGAGGTGTTGCTGTGTGCTTCTCTAAAAGTGTACATGCCCGGCACATTGATGTTGCCACCCCTACTTATCTTGAAATGATGTTCTTCAAGCTATGCATAAACACTAGTACCTCTGTACTAGTATGTGCAATGTACAGATCTCAGTGGCAACATAAACACTAGTACCTCTGTACTAGCATGTGCAATGTACAGACCTCAGTGGCAACATAAAAACTAGTACCTCTGTACTAGCATGTACAATGTACAGACCTCAGTGGCAACATAAACACTAGTACCTCTGTACTAGCATGTGCAATGTACAGACCTCAGTGGCAACATGCAGACCCCATCAACTTCCTAATGGAAAATATGGACTTCCTTCTGCTCCAACACAACTGTCAACATATCATAATTGTTGGTGACCTCAACCAACATCTTATACAGAGGATTTTGATGACCTTCTTGCAGTGATCTGGCAGAAGGTAATAGTCACTTGTCAACCCCTCGGCTATGCTGGATAATCTGACCACAAGGCTGTTTTTACGATATTTAACATCCCAACAGAACGAGGTGAGGAGTCCACACGCACAACCTGGCTATGGGAAAGAGGTAATTGGCCAGCCCTTTGTTCTGAGCTCGCCACCACCTACTGGAATGCTCTTCTCCAAGGGGATGTTGACAACCAAGTGAAAGCCTTCACTGGACACATCCTTAATCTACAACAACAACAAATCCCTCACCGACAGTATGTGAGGAAGCCTACAGATCAGCCTTGGTTTGGTTTTCGTTGTAGAGAGGCTGCTACTGCTAAGTACAAGGCATGGCGAAGGTATAAGAGATATCCTACCACTTATAACAGGAACTTGCACAGGCAAGCCTGTAGGCAAATGGGTGACGTTCAAGAGTGGGCCATCGTTAAATGGGAAGTGGACACAAGAAGAAAGCTAGCATCAGGTAGAGAAGGTTCCAAAACCTGGTGGTCCCTGGTCAAGGACAGACAAGGTTATCTGCCCGATGAACTCATTCCACCTCTAAATCGGCAGGATGGGACCACCTCTACTAGTAGTCAAGAGAAAGCGGACCTCTTTGCTGAACACTTTGCTACCAAAATGCAAGTTCCTGATCCAGCAAGGGACCCTCCTTGGCTAGCTGCAAGAACTGTGTCAAAACTGTCAGTGGTGACAATAAGGCAGGAGGAGGTGCATTTCCTTCTTAAATCACTTGACCAAGAAAAGGCTGTGGGCCCAGACAAGTTGAGCCCAAGATTGTTGAGAAGATGTGCAGACCAGCTAGCAGCACCTCTAACTCGCATCTTTCAGCACTGCCTAGTACAGTGTAAATGGCCCTCTCTGTGGAAAGAGGCAAATGTAGTCCCTGTTCACAAAAAGAAGAGCAGAGCAGAAACCAGCAACTACAGACCAGTGTCACTCCTGTCAATCACTAGTAAGATTCTTGAGACAATAATCTCAAGACAAATGACAGAGTTTTTTGACTACCACTCACTACTTTGTGACCGTCAATATGGCTTCAGGAAAGGTTACTCTGCTGGTGATCTGTTGTTAAACCTCTCCACTAAGTGGCACCAGTCACTGGATGAATCCAAAGTCAGCTGTGTGGTAGCACTGGACATTGGTGGCGCTTTCGACCGGGTGTGGCACCAGGGCATCTTGGCAAAACTGCAAGCACTGGGAACTGCAGGCTCTACACTGTGTCTCCTCGGTGATTACCACATGGTAGATCTCTAAGGGTAGTTCTCAATGGAACAGAATCAGCAAGACATCCTACTGGAGCAAGTGTTCCACAAGGAAGCGTGCTGGGACCATTGTTATGGAATGTCTACTTCAACGACCTTCATCTCATCCCAGAATCCCACGCATATACAGACGACTGTACTCTGACATTCACTTATCCAAGAGAATAAATGCCAGCTGCTCTAAGCTACATCAGTCACCAGCTAAAAGCTATATCAGCTTGGGAAAACCGATGGCAGGTAACATTGCACCTGAGAAAACACGAATGATGATGGTCTCTAGGCACCATGATGGTAATACCAGAACAGTAGTAAGTATGAATGGGAGGGTGTTGGTACCTGGGGAAGAAGCTGATATACTTGGGGTGAAATTTGACTCCAAACTGACCATGAAGAACCACATTGTCAATCTTGCTAACAAGGCAGCCAGGAAGCTTACAGCACTTCCACATATCTCACATCTGCTTGACAGTAGGGGTTGCAAGATCCTGTACGAGGCACAAGTACGCTCACACCTCGAGTATACTCCACTTTCTTGGTTTTCCTGCACCCCCCCCCTCCCTCTCATCTGCGACTGCTTGACAGAGTAGAGAACAGAGCAAGACGTCTCATCTCTCGCCTGGACCCATCCTGGATAGATCTGTTATTTCAGCAGAACCTTCAACACAGGAGGGATGTGGGTGGCCTTACTGTTATGTACAAGGTCAACATTGTCAAAATACCACACTTGGATCCACTTCGATGACAGCGAAAAGCAAGCTTCTATACCACAAGACGGGCAGCCAGCAGCAACTTGGCTGTACCCGTCTCCAGAACATCACTTCACCTGAGATCATTTATCCCCAGGATGACTCTATGATGTCAACCAGATAAAGTCAGTTGATTAAATGTTGGCCCACAGATGGCCCTCAGCTGGCCCACAGATGGCCCTCAGTTGGTCCACAGATGACCCTCAGCTGGCCCACAGATGGCTCCAACTTCATCCTGTTCCCTACTTGTATGTCTCATAACAATAAAAATGCTTTCAAATGAGCTGATGTAGGTAACAGCTGTTAGCTTGTTAATAAAGTTAGGAATCCTTAACCAAAAAAGAGAGAGAGAGTGGAGAGAGTAAGAGTGAGAGAGAGATTGAGAGAGAGAGAGATTGAGAGAGAGAGAGAGAGAGAGAGAGAGAGAGAGAGAGAGAGAGAGAGAGAGAGAGAGAGAGAGAGAGAGAGAGAGAGAGAGAGAGAGAGAGAGAGAGAGTGAGAGAGAGAGAGAGAGAGAGAGAGAGAGAGAGAGAGAGAGAGAGAGAGGAATATACAACTCACTCAACAAATACACCAAAAAAATTGTATAAATGACAAGGAAATGTCCCCTTGTGTATACTCTGTGTATACCTCAGTGTGTATACTCTGTGTATACCGCAGTGTGTATACTCTGTGTATACCTCAGTGTGTATACTCTGTGTATACCGCAGTGTGTATACTCTGTGTATACCTCAGTGTGTATACTCTGTGTATACCGCAGTGTGTATACTCTGTGTATACCTCAGTGTGTATACTCTGTGTATACCTCAGTGTGTATACTCTGTGTATACCGCAGTGTGTATACTCTGTGTATACCTCAGTGTGTATACTCTGTGTATACCGCAGTGTGTATACTCTGTGTATACCGCAGTGTGTATACTCTGTGTATACCGCAGTGTGTATACTCTGTGTATACCTCAGTGTGTATACTCTGTGTATACCGCAGTGTGTATACTCTGTGTATACCGCAGTGTGTATACTCTGTGTATACCTCAGTGTGTATACTCTGTGTATACCTCATGTATACTCGTGTATACCTCAGTGTGTATACTCTGTACCTCAGTGTGTATACTCTGAATGTATACTGCAGTGTGTATACTCTGTGTATACCTCAGTGTGTATACTCTGTGTATACCTCAGTGTGTATACTCTGTGTATACCTCAGTGTGTATACTCTGTGTATACACCAGTGTGTATACTCTGTGTATGCCCCAGTGTGTACACTCTGTGTATACCGCAGTGTGTATACTCCGTGTATACCGCAGTGTGTATACTCTGTGTATACCCCAGTGTGTATACTCTGTGTATGTCCCAGCGTGTATACTCTTTGTATACCTCAGTGTGTATACTCTGTGTATACCTCAGTGTGTATACTCTGTGAATACCTCAGTGTGTATACTCTGTATACCCCAGTGTGTATACTCTGTGTATACCGCAGTGTGTATACTCTGTGTATACCCCAGTGTGTATACTCTGTGTATACCGCAGTGTGTATACTCTGTGTATATTAGTGTATACTCTGTGTATACCGCAGTGTGTATACTCTGTGTATACCCCAGTGTGTATACTCTGTGTATACCCCAGTGTGTATACTCTGTGTATACCCCAGTGTGTATACTCTGTGTATACCCCAGTGTGTATACTCTGTGTATACCCCAGTGTGTACACTCTGTGTATACCTCAGTGTGTATACTCTGTGTATACCCCAGTGTGTATACTCTGTGTATGCCCCAGTGTGTACACTCTGTGTATACCGCAGTGTGTATACTCTGTGTATACCTCAGTGTGTATACTCTGTGAATACCTCAGTGTGTATATTCTGTATACACACTAAGGTATACACAATGTGTATACTCAGTGTGTATACCCAGGGTGCCCCAGGATAGTTCAGGATATTCCTGGATGTCAGGATACCCCAGGATATCTCATGCATATACAGGGTGCCCAGGATACTCCAGGATACCCAGGATAGGATAGGTCAGGATACTCCAGTATACCCCAGGGTACCCCAGGATGCTCCAGGATACACCAGGATAATCCAGGATACTCCAGGATACCACAGGGTACCCCAGGATACTCCAGGATACCCCAGGGTACCCCAGGATATTCCAGGATACCCCAGGATAGTCCAGGATACTCCAGGATACCCCAGGGTACCCCAGGATACTCCAGGATACCCCAGTATAATCCAGGATACTCCAGGATACCACAGGGTACCCCAGGATACTCCAGGATACCCCAGGGTACCCCAGGATAGTCCAGGATACTCCAGTATACCCCAGGGTACCCCAGGATACTCCAGGATACACCAGGATAATCCAGGATACTCCAGGATACCACAGGGTACCCCAGGATACTCCAGGATACCCCAGAGTACCCCAGGGTACCCCAGGATACTCCAGGACACCCCAAGATACCCCAGGGTGCAGCAGGATACCCCAGGATACTCCAGGATACCCCAGGATACCCCAGGATACTCCAGGATACCCCAGGTTACCCCAGGATACTCCAGGATACCCCAGGATAGTCCCAGGATGCTATAGGATACCCCAGGTTACCCCAGGATACTCCAGGATACCCCAGGATAGTCCCAGGATGCTATAGGATACCCAGGGTACCCCAGGATACTCCAGGATACCCCAGGATACTCCAGGATACCCCAGGATAGTCCCAGGATGCTATAGGATACCCTAGGGTACCCCAGGATACCCCAGGGTACCCCAGGATACTCCAGGATACCCCAAGATACCCCAGGTTGCCCCAGGACAGTCCAAGATACTCCAGGATACCCCGGGGTGCCCCAGAATACTCTAGGATATCCCAGGATACTTCAGGATACCCCAAGGTACCCCAGGATAGTCCAGGATACCCCAGGACAGTCTAGGATACCCCAGGATAGTCTAGGGAACCCCAGGATTTTCTAGGACATCCCAGGATATCCCAGGCTACCGTAGGATAGCGCAGCCTGGGATATCCCAGGACTGTCTAGGATACCCCAGGATAATCTAGGATACCCCAGGATAGTCTAGGATACCCCAGGATAATCTAGGATACCCCAGGATAATCTAGGATACCCCAGGATAGTCTAGGATACCCCAGGATAGTCTAGGATACCCAAGGATAGTCTAGGATACCCAAGGATAGTCTAGGATACCCCAGGATAGTCTAGGATACCCCAGGATAGTCTAGGATACCCCAGGATAATCTAGGATACTAGGATATCCCCTAGGATATCCCAGGATGTCTAGGTTACCCAAGGATAGTCTAGGATACCCCAGGACCCCAGTCTAGGATGCCCCAGG
>NC_091295.1:0-40000 GCF_038502225.1 Cherax quadricarinatus
GGTTGTCTGAGTGTTGCTTAGGCCAGGGTGTGTGAGTGTTGCTGAGGCCAGGGTGTCTGAGTGTTGCTGAGGCCAGGGTGTCTGAGTGTTGCTGAGGCCAAGGTGTCTGAGTGTTGCTGAAACCAGGGTGTGTGAGTGTTGCTGAGGCCAGGGTGTCTGAGTGTTGCTGAGGCCAAGGTGTCTGAGTGTTGCTGAGGCCAAGGTGTCTGAGTGTTGCTGAGGCCAGGGTGTGTGAGTGTTGCTGAGGCCAGGGTGTCTGAGTGTTGCTGAGGCCAAGGTGTCTGAGTGTTGCTGAGGCCAGGGTGTGTGAGTGTTGCTGAGGCCAGGGTGACTGAGTGTTGCTGAGGCCAGGGTGACTGAGTGTTGCTGAGGCCAGGGTGTCTGAGTGTTGCTGAGGCCAAGGTGTCTGAGTGTTGCTGAGGCCAGGGTGTCTGAGTGTTGCTGAGGCCAGGGTGTCTGAGTGTTGCTGAGGCCAAGGTGTCTGAGTGTTGCTGAGGCCAAGGTGTCTGAGTGTTGCTGAGGCTAGGGTGTGTGAGTGTTGCTGAGGCCAGGGTGTGTGAGTGTTGCTGAGGCCAGGGTGACTGAGTGTTGCTGAGGCCAGGGTGTGTGAGTGTTGCTGAGGCCAGGGTGTCTGAGTGTTGCAGAGGCCAAGGTGTCTGAGTGTTGCTGAGGCCAGGGTGTGTGAGTGTTGCTGAGGCCAGGGTGACTGAGTGTTGCTGAGGCCAGGGTGACTGAGTGTTGCTGAGGCCAGGGTGTGTGAGTGTTGCTGAGGCCAAGGTGTCTGAGTGTTGCTGAGGCCAGGGTGTCTGAGTGTTGCTGAGGCCAGGGTGTCTGAGTGTTGCTGAGGCCAAGGTGTCTGAGTGTTGCTGAGGCCAAGGTGTCTGAGTGTTGCTGAGGCCAGGGTGTGTGAGTGTTGCTGAGGCCAGGGTGTGTGAGTGTTGCTGAGGCCAGGGTGACTGAGTGTTGCTGAGGCCAGGGTGACTGAGTGTTGCTGAGGCCAGGGTGTCTGAGTGTTTCTGAGGCCAAGGTGTCTGAGTGTTGCTGAGGCCAGGGTGTCTGAGTGTTGCTGAGGCCAAGGTGTCTGAGTGTTGCTGAGGCCAGGGTGTCTGAGTGTTGCTGAGGCCAAGGTGTCTGAGTGTTGCTGAGGCCAGGGTGTGTGAGTGGTGCTGAGGCCAGGGTGTGTGAGTGTTGCTGAGGCCAAGGTGTCTGAGTGTTGCTGAGGCCAGGGTGTCTGAGTGTTGCTGAGGCCAAGGTGTCTGAGTGCTGCTGAGGCCAGGGTGTCTGAGTGTTGCTGAGGTCAGGGTGTGTGAGTGTTGCTGAGGCCAAGGTGTCTGAGTGTTGCTGAGGCCAGGGTGACTGAGTGTTGCTGAGGCCAGGGTGTCTGAGTGTTGCTGAGGCCAGGGTGTGTGAGTGTTGCTGAGGCCAAGGTGTCTGAGTGTTGCTGAGGCCAGGGTGTCTGAGTGTTGCTGAGGCCAAGGTGTCTGAGTGTTGCTGAGGCCAGGGTGTGTGAGTGTTGCTGAGGCCAGGGTATCTGAGTGTTGCTGAGGCCAAGGTGTCTGAGTGTTGCTGAGGCCAAGGTGTCTGAGTGTTGCTGAGGCCAGGGTGTGTGAGTGTTGCTGAGGCCAGGGTGTCTGAGTGTTGCTGAGGCCAAGGTGTCTGAGTGTTGCTGAGGCCAGGGTGTGTGAGTGTTGCTGAGGCCAGGGTGACTGAGTGTTGCTGAGGCCAGGGTGACTGAGTGTTGCTGAGGCCAGGGTGACTGAGTGTTGCTGAGGCCAGGGTGTCTGAGTGTTGCTGAGGCCAAGGTGTCTGAGTGTTGCTGAGGCCAGGGTGTCTGAGTGTTGCTGAGGCCAAGGTGTCTGAGTGTTGCTGAGGCCAGGGTGTCTGAGTGTTGCTGAGGCCAAGGTGTCTGAGTGTTGCTGAGGCCAGGGTGTGTGAGTGTTGCTGAGGCCAGGGTGTGTGAGTGTTGCTGAGGCCAAGGTGTCTGAGTGTTGCTGAGGCCAGGGTGTCTGAGTGTTGCTGAGGCCAGGGTGTCTGAGTGTTGCTGAGGCCAGGGTGTCTGAGTGTTGCTGAGGCCAAGGTGTCTGAGTGTTGTTGAGGCCAGGGTGTCTGAGTGTTGCTGAGGCCAAGGTGTCTGAGTGTTGATGAGGCCAGGGTGTGTGAGTGTTGCTGAGGCCAGGGTGTCTGAGTCTTGCTGAGGCCAGGATGTCTGAGTGTTGCTTAGGCCAGGGTGTGTGAGTGTTGCTGAGGCCAGGGTGTCTGAGTGTTGCTGAGGCCAGGGTGTCTGAGTGTTGCTGAGGCCAAGGTGTCTGAGTGTTGCTGAAACCAGGGTGTGTGAGTGTTGCTGAGGCCAGGGTGTCTGAGTGTTGCTGAGGCCAAGGTGTCTGAGTGTTGCTGAGGCCAAGGTGTCTGAGTGTTGCTGAGGCCAGGGTGTGTGAGTGTTGCTGAGGCCAGGGTGTCTGAGTGTTGCTGAGGCCAAGGTGTCTGAGTGTTGCTGAGGCCAGGGTGTGTGAGTGTTGCTGAGGCCAGGGTGACTGAGTGTTGCTGAGGCCAGGGTGACTGAGTGTTGATGAGGCCAGGGTGACTGAGTGTTGCTGAGGCCAGGGTGTCTGAGTGTTGCTGAGGCCAAGGTGTCTGAGTGTTGCTGAGGCCAGGGTGTCTGAGTGTTGCTGAGGCCAAGGTGTCTGAGTGTTGCTGAGGCCAAGGTGTCTGAGTGTTGCTGAGGCCAGGGTGTGTGAGTGTTGCTGAGGCCAGGGTGTGTGAGTGTTGCTGAGGCCAAGGTGTGTGAGTGTTGCTGAGGCCAGGGTGTCTGAGTGTTGCTGAGGCCAGGGTGTCTGAGTGTTGCTGAGGCCAAGGTGTCTGAGTGTTGCTGAGGCCAAGGTGTCTGAGTGTTGCTGAGGCCAGGGTGTGTGAGTGTTGCTGAGGCCAGGGTGTCTGAGTGTTGCTGAGGCCAGGGTGACTGAGTGTTGCAGAGGCTAGGGTGACTGAGTGTTGCTGAGGCCAGGGTGTCTGAGTGTTTCTGAGGCCAAGGTGTCTGAGTGTTGCTGAGGCCAGGGTGTCTGAGTGTTGCTGAGGCCAAGGTGTCTGAGTGTTGCTGAGACCAGGGTGTCTGAGTGTTGCTGAGGCCAAGGTGTCTGAGTGTTGCTGAGGCCAGGGTGTGTGAATGGTGCTGAGGCCAGGGTGTGTGAGTGTTGCTGAGGCCAAGGTGTCTGAGTGTTGCTGAGGCCAGGGTGTCTGAGTGTTGCTGAGGCCAAGGTGTCTGAGTGCTGCTGAGGCCAGGGTGTCTGAGTGTTGCTGAGGTCAGGGTGTGTGAGTGTTGCTGAGGCCAAGGTGTCTGAGTGTTGCTGAGGCCAGGGTGACTGAGTGTTGCTAAGGCCAGGGTGTCTGAGTGTTGCTGAGGCCAGGGTGTGTGAGTGTTGCTGAGGCCAAGGTGTCTGAGTGTTGCTGAGGCCAGGGTGTCTGAGTGTTGCTGAGGCCAAGGTGTCTGAATGTTGCTGAGGCCAGGGTGTGTGAGTGTTGCTGAGGCCAGGGTATCTGAGTGTTGCTGAGGCCAAGGTGTCTGAGTGTTGCTGAGGCCAAGGTGTCTGAGTGTTGCTGAGGCCAGGGTGTGTGAGTGTTGCTGAGGCCAGGGTGTCTGAGTGTTGCTGAGGCCAAGGTGTCTGAGTGTTGCTGAGGCCAGGGTGTGTGAGTGTTGCTGAGGCCAGGGTGACTGAGTGTTGCTGAGGCCAGGGTGACTGAGTGTTGCTGAGGCCAGGGTGACTGAGTGTTGCTGAGGCCAGGGTGTCTGAGTGTTGCTGAGGCCAAGGTGTCTGAGTGTTGCTGAGGCCAGGGTGTATAAGTGTTGCTGAGGCCAGGGTGACTGAGTGTTGCTGAGGCCAGGGTGTCTGAGTGTTGCTGAGGCCAAGGTGTCTGAGTGTTGCTGAGGCCAGGGTGTCTGAGTGTTGCTGAGGCCAAGGTGTCTGAGTGTTGCTGAGGCCAGGGTGTCTGAGTGTTGCTGAGGCCAAGGTGTCTGAGTGTTGCTGAGGCCAGGGTGTGTGAGTGTTGCTGAGGCCAGGGTGTGTGAGTGTTGCTGAGGCCAAGGTGTCTGAGTGTTGCTGAGGCCAGGGTGTCTGAGTGTTGCTGAGGCCAGGGTGTGTGAGTGTTGCTGAGGCCAGGGTGTCTGAGTGTTGCTGAGGCCAAGGTGTCTGAGTGTTGCTGAGGCCAGGGTGTCTGAGTGTTGCTGAGGCCAAGGTGTCTGAGTGTTGCTGAGGCCAGGGTGACTGAGTGTTGCTGAGGCCAGGGTGTCTGAGTGTTGCTTACTCCAGGGTGTGTGAGTGTTGCTGAGGCCAAGGTGTCTGAGTGTTGCTGAGGCCAGGGTGTCTGAGTGTTGCTGAGGCCAAGGTGTCTGAGTGTTGCTGAGGCCAGGGTGTGTGAGTGTTGCTGAGGCCAGGGTGTCTGACTCTTGCTGAGGCCAGGATGTCTGAGTGTTGCTTAGGCCAGGGTGTGTGAGTGTTGCTGAGGCCAGGGTGTCTGAGTGTTGCTGAGGCCAGGGTGTCTGAGTGTTGCTGAGGCCAAGGTGTCTGAGTGTTGCTGAAACCAGGGTGTGTGAGTGTTGCTGAGGCCAGGGTGTCTGAGTGTTGCTGAGGCCAAGGTGTCTGAGTGTTGCTGAGGCCAAGGTGTCTGAGTGTTGCTGAGGCCAGGGTGTGTGAGTGTTGCTGAGGCCAGGGTGTCTGAGTGTTGCTGAGGCCAAGGTGTCTGAGTGTTGCTGAGGCCAGGGTGTGTGAGTGTTGCTGAGGCCAGGGTGACTGAGTGTTGCTGAGGCCAGGGTGACTGAGTGTTGCTGAGGCCAGGGTGACTGAGTGTTGCTGAGGCCAGGGTGTCTGAGTGTTGCTGAGGCCAAGGTGTCTGAGTGTTGCTGAGGCCAGGGTGTCTGAGTGTTGCTGAGGCCAAGGTGTCTGAGTGTTGCTGAGGCCAAGGTGTCTGAGTGTTGCTGAGGCCAGGGTGTGTGAGTGTTGCTGAGGCCAGGGTGTGTGAGTGTTGCTGAGGCCAAGGTGTCTGAGTGTTGCTGAGGCCAGGGTGTCTGAGTGTTGCTGAGGCCAGGGTGTCTGAGTGTTGCTGAGGCCAAGGTGTCTGAGTGCTGCTGAGGCCAAGGTGTCTGAGTGTTGCTGAGGCCAGGGTGTGTGAGTGTTGCTGAGGCCAGGGTGTGTGAGTGTTGCTGAGGCCAGGGTGACTGAGTGTTGCTGAGGCCAGGGTGTCTGAGTGTTTCTGAGGCCAAGATGTCTGAGTGTTGCTGAGGCCAGGGTGTCTGAGTGTTGCTGAGGCCAAGGTGTCTGAGTGTTGCTGAGGCCAGGGTGTGTGAGTGTTGCTGAGGCCAAGGTGTCTGAGTGTTGCTGAGGCCAGGGTGTGTGAGTGTTGCTGAGGCCAGGGTGTGTGAGTGTTGCTGATTCCAAGGTGTCTGAGTGTTGCTGAGGCCAGGGTGTCTGAGTGTTGCTGAGGCCAAGGTGTCTGAGTGCTGCTGAGGCCAGGGTGTCTGAGTGTTGCTGAGGTCAGGGTGTGTGAGTGTTGCTGAGGCCAAGGTGTCTGAGTGTTGCTGAGGCCAGGGTGACTGAGTGTTGCTGAGGCCAGGGTGTCTGAGTGTTGCTGAGGCCAGGGTGTGTGAGTGTTGCTGAGGCCAAGGTGTCTGAGTGTTGCTGAGGCCAGGGTGTCTGAGTGTTGCTGAGGCCAAGGTGTCTGAGTGTTGCTGAGGCCAGGGTGTGTGAGTGTTGCTGAGGCCAGGGTATCTGAGTGTTGCTGAGGCCAAGGTGTCTGAGTGTTGCTGAGGCCAAGGTGTCTGAGTGTTGCTGAGGCCAGGGTGTGTGAGTGTTGCTGAGGCCAGGGTGTCTGAGTTTTGCTGAGGCCAAGGTGTCTGAGTGTTGCTGAGGCCAGGGTGTGTGAGTGTTGCTGAGGCCAGGGTGACTGAGTGTTGCTGAGGCCAGGGTGACTGAGTGTTGCTGAGGCCAGGGTGACTGAGTGTTGCTGAGGCCAGGGTGTCTGAGTGTTGCTGAGGCCAAGGTGTCTGAGTGTTGCTGAGGCCAGGGTGTCTGAGTGTTGCTGAGGCCAAGGTGTCTGAGTGTTGCTGAGGCCAGGGTGTCTGAGTGTTGCTGAGGCCAAGGTGTCTGAGTGTTGCTGAGGCCAGGGTGTGTGAGTGTTGCTGAGGCCAGGGTGTGTGAGTGTTGCTGAGGCCAAGGTGTCTGAGTGTTGCTGAGGCCAGGGTGTCTGAGTGTTGCTGAGGCCAGGGTGTTTGAGTGTTGTTGAGGCCAAGGTGTCTGAGTGTTGCTGAGGCCAAGGTGTCTGAGTGTTGCTGAGGCCAGGGTGTGTGAGTGTTGCTGAGGCCAGGGTGTCTGAGTGTTGCTGAGACCAGGGTGACTGAGTGTTGCTGAGGCCAGGGTGACTGAGTGTTGCTGAGGCCAGGGTGTCTGAGTGTTGCTGAGGCCAGGGTGTCTGAGTGTTGCTGAGGCCAGGGTGTCTGAGTGTTGCTGAGGCCAAGGTGTCTGAGTGTTGCTGAGGCCAGGGTGTCTGAGTGTTGCTGAGGCCAAGGTGTCTGAGTGTTGCTGAGGCCAGGGTGTGTGAGTGTTGCTGAGGCCAGGGTGTGTGAGTGTTGCTGAGGCCAAGGTGTCTGAGTGTTGCTGAGGCCAGGGTGTGTGAGTGTTGCTGAGGCCAGGGTGTGTGAGTGTTGCTGAGGCCAAGGTGTCTGAGTGTTGCTGAGGCCAGGGTGTCTGAGTGTTGCTGAGGCCATGGTGTGTGAGTGCTGCTGAGGCCAAGGTGTCTGAGTGTTGCTGAGGCCAGGGTGACTGAGTGTTGCTGAGGCCAGGATGTCTGAGTGTTGCTGAGGCCAGGGTGTGTGAGTGTTGCTGAGGCCAAGGTGTCTGAGTGTTGCTGAGGCCAGGGTGTCTGAGTGTTGCTGAGGCCAGGGTGTCTGAGTGTTGCTGAGGCCAGGGTGTGTGAGTGTTGCTGAGGCCAAGGTGTCTGAGTGTTGCTGAGGCCAGGGTGTGTGAGTGTTGCTGAGGCCAGGGTGACTGAGTGTTGCTGAGGCCAGGGTGTCTGAGTGTTGCTGAGGCCAGGGTGACTGAGCGTTGCTGAGGCCAGGGTGACTGAGTGTTGCTGAGGCCAAGGTGTCTGAGTGTTGCTGAGGCCAGGGTGTCTGAGTGTTGCTGAGGCCAGGGTGTCTGAGTGTTGCTGAGGCCAAGGTGTCTGAGTGTTGCTGAGGCCAGGGTGACTGAGTGTTGCTGAGGCCAGGGTGACTGAGTGTTGCTGAGGCCAGGGTGTCTGAGTGTTGCTGAGGCCAAGGTGTCTGAGTGTTGCTGAGGCCAGGGTGACTGAGTGTTGCTGAGGCCAGGGTGACTGAGTGTTGCTGAGGCCAGGGTGTCTGAGTGTTGCTGAGGCCAGGGTGTGTGAGTGTTGCTGAGGCCAGGGTGTGTGAGTGTTGCTGAGGCCAGGGTGACTGAGTGTTGCTGAGGCCAGGGTGTCTGAGTGTTGCTGAGGCCAGGGTGTGTGAGTGTTGCTGAGGCCAGGGTGACTGAGTGTTGCTGAGGCCAGGGTGACTGAGTGTTGCTGAGTTGCTCTCCAGGTACTTAGTGTTTCTCAGTATTAACAGAAATATTGTAACTGTTGCCGAAGTTTAATTTTAATATTTCACGCCAAACATTGTTTAATGATTTTTCTAACATTTTAGTTGACTCACGAAATCGTAATGACACGATTGTAAACAAACCATACCACGGGCGGGGATAGAACCCGTGCTCAGAGAGTCTCAAAACTCCAGACCGTCGCGTTAGCCACTGGACCAGCTACCGACAATAAGACTCTCTGACCGCGGGTTCAATCCCGCCCGTGGTATGGTTTTTTTAATATTTTGGTTGCCAGGTGATGTTATCTGTCCTGGTGGTTGATTTACATCAATATAATTTAGGATTATTTTAAGTGAGTCTTGTGTTGATGTGAGTTGTCTGACATTAAGCATTTTGTTTCTTAATTTATTACTGTGTGTCCCTTACCCATCTTTCCGTCAGGATGTTGTTGCGAGGTCTGTGTAGTCATGGGTTTACCTGGAGTTTACCTGGAGAGAGTTCCGGGGGTCAACGCCCCCGCGGCCCGGTCTGAGACCAGGCCTCCTGGTGGATCAGAGCCTGATCAACCAGGCTGTTGCTGCTGGCTGCACGCAAACCAACGTACGAGCCACAGCCCGGCTGATCCGGAACTGACTTTAGGTGCTTGTCCAGTGCGAGCTTGAAGACTGCCGGGGGTCTGTTGGTAATCCCCCTTATGTGTGCTGGGAGGCAGTTGAACAGTCTCGGGCCCCTGACACTTAATGCAGCCTTCAAATATTTTCTTTCGAGTTTCAAGAAGATTGATTGGTCTGTAGTTTTTTTTCAAACAGTGCGTGAATTGTCGAGCTTCGATGTTACCAGATTTGAAAAGTGATGGAGAGTTTGAAGCTTGGAGGTGTGATATGACTGAGTTGGTGTCGCTTGTGAAGATGGAGTGAGGAAGTTGTCGATGGATGATCTAATTTAAGTCTGAGGCTTCTGGAACCTTAGAAATTTAATTTCTGAATTGTTAAGTAAGTGATTAATTTGTGTGATAAGGTTAATGTGATTGTTTGGAGTCGTCTAGTGTCTGTGGAGTTGGTTCCAGTTCTCTACTTCAAGTCTGTTTTTATTTCTGTGAGGGAGGACGAAAAATATTTTAGGTTGATTTGAAGATTTATTCTCCTTGTGGTGTTGACCAGTAATGTGTTGGATCTGGTTTCTCAGTGTGACAACACTCTGACAGTGATTGTGGTTAATGTTTACTATGTAATGGACTGAAGTTTACCTGGAGAGAGTTCCGTTGGTCAACGCCCCCGCGGCCCGGTCTGTGACCAGGCCTCCTGGTGGATCAGAGCCTGATCAACCAGGCTGTTGCTGCTGGCTGCACGCAAAACAACGTACGAGCCACAGCCCGGCTGGTCAGGAACTGACTTTAGGTGCTTGTCCAGTGCCAGCTTGAAGACTGCCAGGGGTCTGTTGGTAATCCCCCTTATGTGTGCTGCGAGGCAGTTGAACAGTCTCGGGCCCCTGACACTTATTGTATGGTCTCTTAACGTGCTAGTGACACCCCTTCTTTTCATTGGGGGGATGGTGCATCGTCTGCCAAGTCTTTTGCTTTCGTAGTGAGTGATTTTCGTGTGCAAGTTCGGTACTAGTCCCTCTAGGATTTTCCAGGTGTATATAATCATGTATCTCTTCCTCCTGCGTTCCAGGGAATACAGGTTTAGGAACCTCAAGCGCTCCCAGTAATTGAGGTGTTTTATCTCCGTTATGTGCGCCGTGAAGGTTCTCTGTACATTTTCTAGGTCGGCAATTTCACCTGCCTTGAAAGGTGCTGTTAGTGTGCAGCAATATTCCAGCCTAGATAGAACAAGTGACCTGAAGAGTGTCATCATGGGCTTGGCCTCCCTAGTTTTGAAGGTTCTCATTATCCATCCTGCCATTTTTCTAGCAGATGCGATTGATACAATGTTATGGTCCTTGAAGGTGAGATCCTCCGACATGATCACTCCCAGGTCTTTGACGTTGGTGTTTCGCTCTATTTTGTGGCCAGAATTTGTTTTGTACTCTGATGAAGAATTAATTTCCTCGTGTTTACCATATCTGAGTAATTGAAATTTCTCATCGTTGAACTTCATATTGTTTTCTGCAGCCCACTGAAAGATTTGGTTGATGTCCGGTAGGAGCCTTGCAGTGTCATGCAGATTCGGGTGTCATCTGCAAAGGAAGACACGGTGCTGTGGCTGACATCCTTGACTAGTGTCAAAGTATACATCTAGGTGTTGTAGCCTTCCTTATGTGAAAATTAGTATAGTTGACTGCCATGTTGGTTATTACTGTTATGATGTAAGGAAGTCTGCTGGAGGCTGAGATAACCTAGTAAGTACACTGTTGTGTTGACGTAGTTGAAGAATACGTGCAAACTTCTGTATGTTAATGGTTTTTATATGTTAATATCGTCTTGACGAGTGTATATGTGGCGAGGAGGATGAAAGGGCCGGAGTTGTTTTTATTTCAATCACGACAGTGTGAGAGGTAAACGAAGTTCACCGATTTTAATTTCGTGGAACAATGTAATATTTTCTGAACCAGAATAGGTCGATGTAGTAATGTGTGGTTGATTGCAGTTCGGGAATTCTAGATGATTACTGCAGGTTAGCCAGTAATGTCCAGTGGTGGCGCCCGTCGAGAAGGTTTGATCCTTCTTCCCTCAGACAGGAGAAAGATGTCCAAATCTGAAGCATTTCAAGCACATGATAATAGGCAAGAAATTTTCTTTGATTAGAAATATGTTAAAGATATTGATGTTTAGGCATGAACTCCGTGTTTGAAAAGTCTTTCATCTGGAGTGCTACAGAGAATTTTTAGTGTGTTAAATAACGTGTGTTGATTTCATTAATTACAAACACGATTCAAAAACAAATGCCTTGTGTTAGATCAATAATGTCTTGATCAAATGCGTTAAATACAACATTGTTAACATGTTAAAATGGTTAGTTCTCTCTCACTCTCTCCTGGTGTCCAAGTAACAGTGAAGGTAACTGTGCTCACTTTAGGTTAGGTTAAGTAATGTTTTTAAGACAAATATTTCCTGATGCGGGTCTTAGTCATGATGACCCGTCGTTGGAGCTTTTGATCATCTGACCGAGGCCTTCCGCTGGCTTACCGGTGTACCCCTTTAAAAATTATGATTATAGTTATAATCATTTCTAAGCTTTCACTTTGTCTGGACAGTGTTTGCTAGTGTGAGTGTGGTCGTCGTCAGTGTCCAGTAACAGCTTCAGGTTCGTCGTCAGTGTCCAGTAACAGCTTCAGGGTCGTCGTCAGTGTCCAGTAACAGCTTCAGGGTCGTCGTCAGTGTCCAGTAACAGCTTCAGGGTCGTCGTCAGTGTCCAGTAACAGCTTCAGGGTCGTCGTCAGTGTCCAGTAACAGCTTCAGGGTCGTCGACAGTGTCCAGTAACAGCTTCAGGGTCGTCGTCAGTGTCCAGTAACAGCTTCAGGGTCGTCGTCAGAGTCCAGTAACAGCTTCAGGGTCGTCGTCAGTGTCCAGTAACAGCTTCAGGGTCGTCGTCAGAGTCCAGTAACAGCTTCAGGGTCGTCGTCAGTGTCCAGTAACAGCTTCAGGGTCGTCGTCAGAGTCCAGTAACAGCTTCAGGGTCGTCGTCAGTGTCCAGTAACAGCTTCAGGGTCGTCGTCAGTGTCCAGTAACAGCTTCAGGGTCGTCGTCAGTGTCCAGTAACAGCTTCAGGGTCGTCGTCAGTGTCCAGTAACAGCTTCAGGGTCGTCGTCAGTGTCCAGTAACAGCTTCAGGGTCGTCGTCAGTGTCCAGTAACAGCTTCAGGGTCGTCGTCAGTGACCAGTAACAGCTTCAGGGTCGTCGACAGTGTCCAGTAACAGCTTCAGGGCCGTCGTCAGTGTCCAGTAACAGCTTCAGGGTCGTCGTCAGTGTCCAGTAACAGCTTCAGGGTCGTCGTCAGTGTCCAATAACAGCTTCAGGGTCGTCGTCAGTGTCCAGTAACAGCTTCAGGGTCGTCGTCAGTGTCCAGTAACAGCTTCAGGGTCGTCGTCAGTGTCCAGTAACAGCTTCAGGGTCGTCGTCAGTGTCCAGTAACAGCTTCAGGGTCGTCGTCAGTGTCCAGTAACAGCTTCAGGGTCGTCGTCAGTGTCCAGTAACAGCTTCAGGGTCGTCGTCAGTGTCCAGTAACAGCTTCAGGGTCGTCGTCAGTGTCCAGTAACAGCTTCAGGGTCGTCGTCAGTGTCCAGTAACAGCTTCAGGGTCGTCGTCAGTGTCCAGTAACAGCTTCAGACTTACCTTTATCTTAAAGACAATGATGGTTGGATTCGTATCGGTCAGCAAGATTACATTGTTAGATGAGAAAGTGTCGTTGATCAGATCTGAGAAGCAAGGTGAGGGTAACAACGAGGTGGCACTGAGTCCTATGTCCTATGAAGAAAGGTTAAGGGAAATCGGCTTGACGACACTGGAGGACAGGAGGGTCAGGGGAAACATGATAACGACATACAGAATGCTGCGTGGAATAGACAAGGTGGACAGAGACAGGATGTTCCAGAGATGGGACACGGAAACAAAGGGTCACAATTGGAAGTTGAAGACTCAGATGAGTCAAAGGGATGTTAGGAAGTATTTCTTCAGTCATAGAGTAGTTAGGAAGTGGAATAGTCTGGCAAGTGATGTAGTGGAGGCAGGAACTATACATAGTTTTAAGACGAGGTATGATAAAGCTCATGGAGAAGGGGGAGAGAGGACCTAGTAGCGGTCGGTGAAGAGGCGGGGCCAGGAGCTGAGTCTTGACCCCTGCAACTACAATTAAGTGAGTCCTGACAAACAGTAACACTGACATACATTAAAATTGACACAGTAACACTGACATACAGTAACACTGTCACAGTAACATTGATATACTGTAGCACTGACACAGTAACACTGTTATAGTAACACTGGCACAGAAAAACTGACACAGTAACACTGTCACAGTAACACTGTTATAGTAACACTGGCACAGAAAAACTGACACAGTAACACTGTCACAGTAACACTGACATACATTAAGATTGACACACAGTAACACTGGCATACAGTAACACTGACAAACAGTAACACTGACATACTGTAACACTGACACAGTAACACTTTCACAGTAACACTGACACAGTAACACTTTCACAGTAACACTGTCACAGTAACACTGACATACAGTAACACTGACATACAATAACACTGACATACTGTAACACTGACAGAGTAACACTGTCACAGTAACCCTGACATACAGTTATACAGACATACAGTAACACTGTCACAGTTACATTGACATTCATTAACACTGTCACAGCGACGCTGACATGCAGTAACACTGATATACAGTAACACTGATATACAGTAACACTGATATACGGTAACACTGACACGGTAACAGTGACACAGTAGCACTGTCACAGTCACACTGACATTCAGTAACACTGACATAAAGTAACACTGACATACATTAACACTGACATACAGTAACAATGACACAGTAACATTGTCACAATAACACTGTCACAGTAACACTGAAAAACAGCAGCACTGACACAGTAACACTGACAAACAGCAGCACTGACACAGTAACACTGACAAACAGTAACACTGACACAGTAAGAGTGTTACAATAATACTGTCACAGTAACACTTACATACAGTAACACTGACATACAGTAACACTGACAAACAGCAGCACTGACACAGTAACACTGACAAACAGCAGCACTGACACAATAACACTGACATACAGTAACACTGACACAGTAACACTGACAAACAGCAGCACTGACACAGTAACACTGACAAACAGCAGCACTGACACAGTAACACTGACATACAGTAACACTGACACAGTAACACTGACAAACAGCAGCACTGACACAGTAACACTGACATACAGTAACACTGACACAGTAACACTGACAAACAGCAGCACTGACACAGTAACACTGACATACAGTAACACTGACACAGTAACACTGACAAACAGCAGCACTGACACAGTAACACTGACAAACAGCAGCACTGACACAGTAACACTGACAAACAGCAGCACTGACACAGTAACACTGACAAACAGCAGCACTGACACAGTAACACTGACATACAGTAACACTGACACAGTAACACTGACACAGTAACACTGACAAACAGCAGCACTGACACAGTAACTCTGACATACAGTAACACTGACACAGTAACTCTGACATACAGTAACACTGACACAGTAACTCTGACATACAGTAACACTGACACAGTAACACTGACACAGTAACACTGACAAACAGCAGCACTGACACAGTAACACTGACATACAGTAACACTGACACAGTAACACTGACAAACAGCAGCACTGACACAGTAACACTGACATACAGTAACACTGACACAGTAACACTGACACAGTAACACTGACAAACAGCAGCACTGACACAGTAACACTGACAAACAGCAGCACTGACACAGTAACACTGACATACAGTAACACTGACACAGTAACACTGACAAACAGCAGCACTGACACAGTAACACTGACATACAGTAACACTGACACAGTAACACTGACACAGTAACACTGACATACAGTAACACTGACACAGTAACACTGACAAACAGAAGCACTGACACAGAAACACTGACAAACAGCAGCACTGACACAGTAACACTGACAAACAGCAGCACTGACACAGTAACACTGACAAACAGCAGCACTGACACAGTAACACTGACAAACAGCAGCACTGACACAGTAACACTGACAAACAGCAGCACTGACACAGTAACTCTGACATACAGTAACACTGACACAGTAACTCTGACATACAGTAACACTGACACAGTAACTCTGACATACAGTAACACTAACACAGTAACTCTGACATACAGTAACACTGACACAGTAACACTGACACAGTAACACTGACAAACAGCAGCACTGACACAGTAACACTGACATACAGTAACACTGACACAGTAACACTGACAAACAGCAGCACTGACACAGTAACACTGACAAACAGCAGCACTGACACAGTAACACTGACAAACAGCAGCACTGACACAGTAACACTGACAAACAGCAGCACTGACACAGTAACACTGACAAACAGCAGCACTGACACAGTAACACTGACAAACAGCAGCACTGACACAGTAACACTGACAAACAGCAGCACTGACACAGTAACACTGACATACAATAACACTGACACAGTAACACTGACAAACAGCAGCACTGACACAGTAACACTGACAAACAGCAGCACTGACACAGTAACACTGACAAACAGCAGCACTGACACAGTAACACTGACAAACAGCAGCACTGACACAGTAACACTGACAAACAGCAGCACTGACACAGTAACACTGACATACAGTAACACTGACACAGTAACACTGACAAACAGCAGCACTGACACAGTAACACTGACAAACAGCAGCACTGACACAGTAACACTGACATACAGTAACACTGACACAGTAACACTGACAAACAGCAGCACTGACACAGTAACACTGACAAACAGCAGCACTGACACAGTAACACTGACATACAGTAACACTGACACAGTAACACTGACAAACAGCAGCACTGACACAGTAACACTGACATACAGTAACACTGACACAGTAACACTGACAAACAGCAGCACTGACACAGTAACACTGACATACAGTAACACTGACACAGTAACACTGACAAACAGCAGCACTGACACAGTAACACTGACATACAGTAACACTGACACAGTAACACTGACACAGTAACACTGACATACAGTAACACTGACACAGTAACACTGACACAGAAACACTGACAAACAGCAGCACTGACACAGTAACACTGACAAACAGCAGCACTGACACAGTAACACTGACATACAGTAACACTGACACAGTAACACTGACATACAGTAACACTGACACAGTAACACTGACACAGTAACACTGACATACAGTAACACTGACACAGTAACACTGACAAACAGAAGCACTGACACAGAAACACTGACAAACAGCAGCACTGACACAGTAACTCTGACATACAGTAACACTGACACAGTAACTCTGACATACAGTAACACTGACACAGTAACTCTGACATACAGTAACACTGACACAGTAACTCTGACATACAGTAACACTGACACAGTAACACTGACACAGTAACACTGACAAACAGCAGCACTGACACAGTAACACTGACATACAGTAACACTGACACAGTAACACTGACAAACAGCAGCACTGACACAGTAACACTGACAAACAGCAGCACTGACACAGTAACACTGACATACAGTAACACTGACACAGTAACACTGACAAACAGCAGCACTGACACAGTAACACTGACAAACAGCAGCACTGACACAGTAACACTGACATACAGTAACACTGACACAGTAACACTGACAAACAGCAGCACTGACACAGTAACACTGACAAACAGCAGCACTGACACAGTAACACTGACAAACAGCAGCACTGACACAGTAACACTGACATACAGTAACACTGACACAGTAACACTGACAAACAGCAGCACTGACACAGTAACACTGACATACAGTAACACTGACACAGTAACACTGACAAACAGCAGCACTGACACAGTAACACTGACATACAGCAGCACTGACACAGTAACACTGACAAACAGCAGCACTGACACAGTAACACTGACATACAGTAACACTGACACAGTAACACTGACAAACAGCAGCACTGACACAGTAACACTGACATACAGTAACACTGACACAGTAACACTGACAAACAGCAGCACTGACACAGTAACACTGACATACAGTAACACTGACACAGTAACACTGACACAGTAACACTGACATACAGTAACACTGACACAGTAACACTGACAAACAGAAGCACTGACACAGAAACACTGACAAACAGCAGCACTGACACAGTAACACTGACAAACAGCAGCACTAACACAGTAACACTGACATACAGTAACACTGACACAGTAACACTGACAAACAGCAGCACTGACACAGTAACACTGACATACAGTAACACTGACACAGTAACACTGACAAACAGCAGCACTGACACAGTAACACTGACAAACAGCAGCACTGGCACAGTAACACTGACAAACAACAGCACTGACATACAGTAACACTGACACAGTAAGAGTGTTACAATAATACTGTCACAGTAACACTTACATACAGTAACACTGACATACAGTAACACTGACACAGTAAGAGTGTTACAATAATACTGTCACAGTAACACTGGCCTACAGTAACACTGACATACTATAACACTGACACTGTAACAATGTTACAGTAACTCTGGCAGAGTAACATTCTCACAGTAACACTGTCACAGTAGCACTGACATACTGTAACACTGACACAGTAACACTGTCATTGTAACACTGACATACAATAACACTGACCTACAGGAACACTGACATACTGTAATACTGACAGAGTAACACATTCTCAGTAACACTGGCAAAGTAAGACTGTCAGAGTAATACTGTCACAGTAACACTGACATACAGTAACACTGCCACAGTAACACTGACATACAGTAACACTGACATACTGTAACAATGACACAGTAACAATGTCATAGTAACACTAACACAGTAACAGTAACACAATGTCACAGTAACACTGACATACAGTAGCACTGACATTCAGTAACTCTGACACAGTAAGATTGTCACAGTAACATTGACATACAGTAACACTGATAAACAGTAACACTGTGAAAGTTAAGACACATGTGCAATATCTGGGTATCTTTATTGTAGACGTTTCGCCATCCAGTGGCTTTATCAATACAAATTCTAGGACATAATTAGAAGACAGTAGAACTATATACAAAAGTTGAGGTAATCAGTCCCTCAGCCTTGGAGTTAGTGTTCACAGCATCGTGGTGGAGGAGAATCTGGAGCAAACAGGACAGAACAGAACAGAAAAGAGGACTCATAGGTAAGGACCCACTAGGGGCGAGGGGCAAGTGGGGACAGGGCGAAGACGGTGAGAGGAATGTCTTGAGTCGAAGAGAGAAGAGTCAGGACTAGACCCAACTGCTAAGCCTGGAGAAACACTGACGAAGACGATGTAGAAGGCAACAGGAACTCTGCAGGTGCTGACTGCATCTTGCTGGATGGAAATAACTGTGGCTTGATAGGTGGCTGCAGGCGACAAGGGAGGAGTTCATCGTTGATTGGTCAGTTCACAGAGGTTTGGTGGTTACTTGGAGTTGTGACGTTTAACGATGGCATTTTGCTTGTTAATTTCACTTCCATTTTCGAGACGTTTAAAACGTTGTATTGGTATGATATTGAGACGTGTTAGCAAATGTTGATGTTCAGGAACTTTGGAAGATTCTTCAATGTGCTTCAGGAGTTTTGAAAGTTCAACTATAGCAACTTGGCAAGTAGAATCGGTGGTGAACTTGACTCTCCTATTGATGAAGTTAGTGTACAGGTCTGGTAACAGCATTTCTTGAGGATAATTTGCTGTGGTGTAGAAGGTATATCCAAGCCATGGATAGTGTAGCAGCCGTGAAGGTCTTGTACATGTCCTCTGAACATCTACACCGAAGACACAAGTGCAACTTCACGGCTGCTACAACTAACCCATCCAGGTACAGTGATGATGTTACCCCAGGTACAGTGATGATGTTACCCCAGGTACAGTGATGATGTTACCCCAGGTACAGTGATGATGTTACCCAGGTACAGTGATGATGTTACCCCAGGTACAGTGATGATGTTACCCAGGTACAGTGATGATGTTACCCCAGGTACAGTGATGATGTTACCCAGGTACAGTGATGATGTTACCCCAGGTACAGTGATGATGTTACCCCAGGTACAGTGGTGATGTTACCCCAGGTACAGTGATGATGTTACCCAGGTACAGTGATGATGTTAACACAGGTACAGTGATGATGTTAACCCAGGTACAGTGATGATGTTAACCCAGGTACAGTGATGATGTTACCCCAGGTACAGTGATGATGTTAACCCAGGTACAGTGATGATGTTAACCCAGGTACAGTGATGATGTTACCCCAGGTACAGTGATGATGTTACCCCAGGTACAGTGATGATGTTACCCCAGGTACAGTGATGATGCTACCCTAGGTACAGTGATGATGTTACCCCAGGTACAGTGGTGATGTTACCCCAGGTACAGTGGTGATGTTACCCCAGGTACAGTGGTGATGTTACCCCAGGTACAGTGATGATGTTACCCCAGGTACAGCGGTGATGTTACCCCAGGTACAGTGGTGATGTTACCCCAGGTACAGTGATGATGTTAATCCAGGTACAGTGATGATGTTAACCCAGGTACAGTGATGATGTTACCCCAGGTACAGTGATGATGTTAATCCAGGTACAGTGATGATGTTAACCCAGGTACAGTGATGATGTTACCCCAGGTACAGTGATGATTCCATGGGGTGAGACTGTGTCAAGACAGAGGACAGTGACACAAGATACAAGACAGTAATCAGAAAGTTATCTTTGCTGATGCCTTTCTGTGGTAAAAAAAAATGGGTAACCCAAGAGGGTAGAGACCCAGGGGTCTTGTGGATGAACCCAGGAGAGAGGAACCTAGGAGGGAAGATTGGGAGTTAGAGCTCAAAAAAAAAGGGAGGAAGAGTGGGGAAGGAAGCTAAAAGAGCAGGAAGTGGGGGCTGCAAGTCTTAGCAGCAGAAGCTAAGACACAGTGCTTAAAAGAGGAACTAAAAAAACTGAAACAGATTAAAGAGACAAATGACAGTACAGACATGACATCAGGAACTTCTATATCAGTCACAGACAAGGGGACTGTAGGGATTCAGGAAAAGAAGCACAGGAAGATCAAATGAGAAGCCTGAAGACAATATGACATATGCAGAGACTCTATCAGACAACTACAGTGGCAAGGAACAGCTGAGCAGGAAACACAGTCCACTGAGCATAGGGGCTGCAGCAAGGGCAGGATTGAAGGCAGGAACGTTTCAATGGAAGGAACTAAAACACTTCAGAGGATGCAAAGGGAGAAACAGTGGGAGGATGAAAGGGAGAGGTCAGTTTTTGTCTATTTGCTCCAGGAAGTTGAAGGGGGAACTTACGATGAAAGAAAACATGAGGGGAAAAAAGCGATTGAAGGTATCATGAAAGCAATAGGTGCGGACGACATGACCCAGGTGAAAATTTTTAGAGAATTCGGTGGTTTGCAAGTGGAAGGAAATGGCCTGTGAAAGTAATTTTCAAGGCAGAATCAGCTCGAACCAGGATCCTGCAGGAGAAAGCATGACTGAGGGACAAACCGGAGTACTGGAGAGTGTACCTCGATTGAGACAGAACACAAGAAGAAAGCACGATACTGAAAGAGAGGGTACAAAAACGAAAGGAGGAAAAAGAGGCAATGATGAAGATGAGCAGAATTCAGACCCAGGTGGAAGGGCAAACACACCCTCCAGAAACACCTGCAGAAGGACTCCAACCATGACAGCCCCAATGCAACTGAACAATCTAAACCAAAACCCACACGCTGTTCCCTCTGTCCCCACCCCCCACATCACAATCACAAACCCTACCCCCTACAGCAGCCTCCCTATGGGCACTCTGCCCCCACCCCCCTCATCTAAAACCCCACCAACACTGCAAACCCCCATAGGCCCCTTCTAGGGCTCTCGCTCTCCCAACCCCAATATTCTCCTAGGACCACAGTGATAGTAAAGAAGCTGAAGGTTTGGTACACGAACACAGATGGAATAACGAATAAATATGAGGAGTGGCATGAAAGAATCAATGAGAAGTCCCTAGACATCATAGCAGTCACAAAAGCGAAACTTACTGAGACAATAACAGACGCAATCTTCCCACCAGGATATCAGATCCTGAGGAAAGATAGAAGGAGCAGAGGGGAGGAGGGATTGCACTGCTTATAAAAAAATGATGGGGTTTTGAGGAAATGGAAGGCATGGACGATATTGGAGAAAGGGATTACATAGTAGGTACAGTTCAGTCTGGGGAACATAAGGTAGCCATTGCAGTGATGTATAACCCACCACAGAACTGCAGGAGGCCAAGAGAGGAATACGAAGAGAACAACAGAGCGATGGTGGACACACTGGCTGAGGTGGCAAGAAGAGCTCACTCGAGCAGAGCAAAGTTACTGGTTATGGGCGATTTCAACCACAGGGAGATCGATTGGGAAAACCTGGAGCCACATTGGGGTCCCGAAACATGGAGAGCCAAGATGATGGATGTGGTTCTGGAAAACCTCATGAGTAAACATGTCAGGGACACTACCAGAGAGAGAGGGGAGGATGAACCATCAAGACTGGACCCTGTGTTCACCCTGAGCAGTTCAGATATTGAGGACATCACATATGAGAGGCCCCTTAGAGCTAGTGATCACGTGGTTCTGAGTTTTGATTACATAGTAGAGTTACAAGTGGAGAGTAACAGGAGTTGATTGGGAAAGCCAAACTATAAAAGGGAGGGACTACACAGTTATGAGGAACTTCCTGCGTGAAGTTCAGTGGGACAGAGAACTGGTAGGAAAGTCAGTAAACGAAATGATGGAATATGTAACAACAAAATGCAAGGAGGCAGAGGAAAGGTTTCTTCACATGGGCAACAGAACTAATGGGAAGCGAGTCCTTGGATTACCCGAAGGTGTAGGGAGGCTAAAACGAAGTGCACTAGAGAATGGAAAAGGTACAGAAGGCAAACGACCTTGGGAAATAAGAAGATTACTCGAAGAACGAGAAACGAGTATGCACAGATAAGGAGGGAGGCCCAGCGACAGTACGAAAACGACATAGCATCGAAAGTCAAGTCTGACCCGAAACTGCTGTATAGCCACATTAGGAGGAAGACAACAGTCAAAGACCAGGTGATCAGGCTGAGGAAAGAAGGTGGGGAACTCACAAGAAACGATCAAGAGGTATGTGAGGAGCTCAACACGAGATTTAAGGAAGTATTTACAGTGGAGACAGGAAGGACTCTGGGAAGACAGAACAGAGGGGGACACCAACAAGGAATACACCAACAAGTGTTGGATGACATACACACAACTGAGGAGGAGGTGAAGAAGCTGCTAAGTGACCTTGATACCTCAAAGGCAATGGGACCGGACATCTCCCCGTGGGTCCTTAGAGAGGGAGCAGAAATGCTGTGTGTGCCACTAACCACAATCTTCAACACATCCCTTGAAACTGGGTAACTACCTGAGGTATAGAAGACGGAAAATGTAGTACCCATATTTAAAAAAGGAGACAGAAAAGAGGCAATAAACTATAGACCAGTGTCATTGACGTTTATAGTATGCAAAGGCATGGAGAAGATTATCAGGAGAGTGGTGGAGCACCTGGAATGGAACAAGAGTATAAACGTCAACCACACGGATTTATGGAAGGCAAATCCTGTTTCACAAACCTACTGGAGTTTTATGATAAAGTAACAGAAGTAAGACACGAGAGAGAGGGGTGGGTTGATTGCATTTTCTTGGACTGCAAGAAGGCCTTCGACACAGTTCCTCACAAGAGATTAGTGCAGAAGCTAGAGGATCAGGCGCGTATAACAGGAAGGGCACTGCAATGGATCAGAGAATACCTGACAGGGAGGCAACAACGAGTCATGGTACGTGATGAGGTATCACAGTGGGCACCTGTGACGAGCGGGGTCCCACAGGGGTCGGTCCTAGGACCAGTGCTATTTTTGGTATACGTGAATGACATGATGGAAGGGATAGACTCAGAAGTGTCCCTGTTCGCAGATGATGTGTTAATGAGGAGAATTAAATCAGATGAGGATCAGGCAGGACTTCAGAGAGACCTGGACAGGCTGAACACCTGGTCCAGCAACTGGCTTCTCGAATTTAACCCCGCCAAATGCAAAGTCATGAAGGTCGGGGAGGGGCAAAGAAGACCGCAGACAGAGTATAGGCTAGGTGGCTAAAGACTGCAAACCTCGCTCAAGCAGAACGATCTTGGGGTGAGTATAACACCGAGCACGTCTCCGGAAGCACACATCAACCAGATAAAGATAACTGCTGCAGCATATGGGTGCCTGGCAAACCTGAGATTAGTGGTCCGATACCTTAGTAAGGAATCGTTCAAGACACTGTACACCGTGTACGTCAGGCCCATACTGGAGTATGCAGCACCAGTTTGGAACCCGCACCGGGTCAAGCACGTCAAGAAATTAGAGAAAGTGCAAAGGTTTGCAACAAGGTTAGTTCCAGAGCTCAGGGGAATGTCCTACGAAGAAAAGTTAAAGGAAATCGGCCTGACGACACTGGAAGACAGGAGGGTTAGGAGAGACATAATAACGACATACAAAATACTGCGTGGAATAGACAAAGTAGACAGAGATAGGATTTTCCAGAGAGGGAACACAGAAACAAGGGGTCAAACCTGGAAGCTGAAGACTCAGACGAGTCACAGGGACGTTAGGAAGTATTTCTTCAGTCATAGAGTCGTCAGGAAGTGGAATAGTCTATCAAGTTATGTAGAGGAGCCAGGAATCATACATAACTTTAAGACGAGGTATGATAAAGCTCATGGAGCAGGGAGAGAGAGGACCTAGTAGCGATCAGTGAAGAGGCGGGGCCAGGAGCTGAGTGTCGACCCCTGCAACCATAATTAGGTGAGTACAATTAAGTGAGTATTGGGAAGTGATGTAGTGGAGGCAGGATCCATACATAGCTTTAAGCAGAGGTATGATAAAGCTCATGTAGCAGGGAGAGTGACCTAGTAGCAATCAGTGAAGAGGCGGGGCCAGGAGCTATGACTCGACCCCTGCAACCACAACTAGGTGAGTAGAATTGTGCACTAGAGAATGGAAAAAAATACAGTAAACAAAGGACCCAGGAAAACAAAGAGATTAGCTAAAAAGCTAGAAACAAGTATGCACAGATAAGGAGGGACGCCCAGCGACAGTACGAAAACGATATAGCATCAGACGTCAAGTCTGACCCGAAGCTGTTGTATAGCCACATCAGAAGGACGACAACAGACAAGGACCAGGTAATCAGGCTGAGGATAGAAGATGGGAATCTCACAAGAAACGACCAAGAAGTATGTGAAGAGTGCAACATGAGATTTAAGGAATTATTTACAGTGGAGACAGGAAGGACTCTGGGAACTCAGAACAGAGGGGTACACCAACAAGGAATATACCAACAAGTCTTGGTTGAAATACACACAATTGAGGAGGAGGTGAAGAAGCTGGTATGTGACCTTGATACCTCAAAGGCGGTGGGACAGGACAACATCTCTCCATGGGTCCTTAGAGAGGGAGCAGAGATTCTGTGTGTGTGCGCCACTAACAACAATTTTCAACACATTCATTGAAATTAGACAACTACCTGAGGTGTGGAAGACGGCAAATGTAGTCCCCATTTTTAAGAAAGAAGACAGACACAAGACACTAAACTAAAGACCAGTGTCACTGGCATGTATAGTATGCAGTCATTGCAAAGATTATTAAGAGAGTGATGGAGCACCTAGAACAGAACAAGCTTATAAACGACATCCAGCACGGATTCATGGAAGGCAAATCCTGTGTCACAAACCTAATGGAGTTTTATGACAAGGTAACAGAAGTAAGACATGAGAGAGAGAGGGGGGTGGGTAGATTGCATATATGTCAGACACGCATAACAGGAAGGATATTACAATGGATTAGAAAATACCTGACAGGGAATCAACAACGAGTCATGGTACGTGACGAGGTGTCAGAGTGGGCGCCTGTGACGAGCGGGGTTCCACGGGGGTCAGTTCTGGGACCAGTGCTATTTTTGGTATACGTGAATGACATGATGGAAGAGATAGACTCAGAAATGTCCTTGTTCGCAGACGATGTGAAGTTAATGAGGAGAATTAAATCAGATGAGGTTCAGGCAGGAATACAAAGAGACCTGGACAGGCTACTCGAATTTAACCCCGTCAAATGCAAAGTCATGAAGATTGGGAAAGGGCAAAGAAGACCGCAGACAGAATATATGCTAGGTGGCTACAAACCTCACTCAAGGAGAAAGATCTTGATGTGAGTATAATAACGAGCACATCTCCTGAAGCAAACTTCAACCTAACTGCTGCAGCATATGGGCACCTGGTTCAAGACTCTCTACACTGCGTATGTCAGGCCCATACTGGAGTATGGAACCCCCACTGGTCAACACATCAAGAAATTGGAGAAAGTGCAAATGTTTGCAGCAAGGCTAGTTCCAGAGCTAAGGGGATTGTCCTACGAAGAAAGGTTAAGGGGAATTGGCCTGACGACATTGGAAGACAGGAGGGTTAGGGGAGACATGATAACGACATTCAAAATACTGCGAGGAATAGATAAGGTGGACAGAGACAGGATGTTCCAGAGATGGGACACAGAAACAAGGAGTCACAACTGGAACTTGAAACTCAGATGAGTTAAAGGGATGTTAGGAAGTATTTCTTCAGTCATAGAGTTGTCAGGAAATGGAATAGTCAGGGAAGTGATGTAGTGGAGGCAGAAACTACACATAGTTTTAAGACGAGGTAAGATAAAGCTCATGGAGCAGGGAGAGAGAGAGCCTAGCAGCAGTCAGTGAAGAAGTGTGGAGGAGCCGAGTCTCGACCTTTGCAACCACAAACAGGTGAGTACAAATAGGTGAGTACACACATACACATTTGTCTCAAAGCTGTTGCACAGGCACATCAGGAAGAAAACAACAGTCAAGTACCAGGTAATCAGGCTGAGGAGGGAAGGAGGGTAGATCACAAAAAACGGCAAAGAAGTATGGAAAGAGCTAAACTCGAGATTTAAGGGCGTATTTTCAGTAAAGATAGACTGGACTACAGTGAACCGGCTTAGTAAGGTACACCCAACAGGTGCTGGACACAATGCACACAACCACAGAGGAAATAAAGAGGCTACTAGATACTGGAACTAGATACCTCAAAGGATGTGGTACAGGACAACAACTCTCTGTGGGTCCTGAGAGAGGGAGCAGAGGCAGTGTGTGTGTGTCCCTAACAAAAATTTTCACCATATATATATTGAAACAGGAAAACAACCTGAGGTGTGGAATATAGCAAATATAGTCCCAATCTTTAAGAAGGGAGACAGGCAGGAAGCATTAAACTACAGACCAGTGTCACTGACATGTATTGTATGGCAAAGTCATGGAGGAGTTTATCAGCAAAAGACTGGTGGACTACCTACAAAGGAATGAGCATATGCAAGATAACCAGCACTGTTTTTGGGAGTAGAAATACAATGCTACAACCTGCTGGAATTTTACGACATGGCGACGGAAGTAAGACTTGGACTGTAAGTAGGTTTTTGACACAGTTCCTCACTAAGCATTAGTGCAAAAGCTAGAGGAACTGGCAGGAAAGGCACTGCAATAGAACAGAAAATACCTGACAAGAAAGAAACAACGAGTGATTGAACGTGATGAGTTGTCAGAGTGGGCGCCTGTGTAGAGCACGGTTCTGTAATGATCAGTCCTGGGAATGGTGCTGTTTCTGGTTTATGTGAATGACATGAAGAAAGATGTAGGTTCAGAGGTGTCCCTGTTTGTAGACAACGTAAATCTAATGCGGAGAATTCGAGTGGATGAGTATCAGGCAGAACTACAAAGGGATCTGGACAGGCTGCAACCTTGGTCCAACATCTGGCTCCTGGATTTTAACCACACCAAGTGCAAAGCCATTAAGCTTTTGGAAAGAAAAAGAAGACCACAGACAGAGTACAAGCTATTGGATCGAAGGTTGCTAACCTCACTTTAAGAAAATTATAATACAGTGTACCTGGTTTACCTGGTATTAATAATACAGTGTACCTGATTTACTTGGTATTTATAATAGGGTGTACCTTGTTGACTGTGTTAATAATAGAGTGTTATATCTGACATTTTGGTAAGAAGTGGTGTTGGAAATGAATGGTTGTCCAGAGCAATTAGTAGTAATTGTTGGCTGGACAAACACTAAGGATAATGCATTAACATTCATTGATAACTGAGACCACTTCTATGGTAGAAATGACATGTATGCCAGGGATGGGGTTCACTTATCCAGAGCAGTGTAGGTGATCTCACTGGTTCACTGAAGGGTGTGGCTGATCCATAATTAGGAATAATGAGTTTTGGAAGGGAAAAATGGAGTGTGAAAATATTCATTTAGGGTTTTATGTCATGAATAAAAGGAATAACAGTCATTAAGTAACATTGGGTAATAATGAAAGAGAAACTGTGGAAAGCAAAGCTGAATAAGGAACAAATGCAGATCTAAAAGCGTCTTAATATTTTTATACTTTATTAGTAGTGTGTATATTAATTGAGAGTGATGAAATAAGGCATTTATTTGGAAAATTAATGTTTATTTGAAAATTAAATGGCAATATGACAGATCTGTAGATGAATGGTTCAGAGAACCGACATGTTGATAATTTAGACACATGTGCAACTCTTGGGTATCTTTATTGAGGAAACGTTTCGCCACACAGTGGCTTCATCAGTCTATACGTAGGAGAAACTTGAAGAACAGGAGGAGAATGAGGTAATCAGTCCCTCAACCTTGAGTCGATGTGTTCAGTCCATCAATCTTGAATAGAATACGGCATATGAGCGGAGAAGCAGCTTATAAACCGTATGGCAGGAGAGGTGTAGCAGTCATAGGTAGTGTCACATTTGTTCAATGTGGAAGTAGGTCGTGCCCAAGAATTAGGCAAGCGAAGAATTCCTAAGTATTAAGATCCCAAGAAGTTGCAGTGTCTGACAGGTTTGTAGATGAATGGTTCAGAGAACCGACACGCTGTTAATTTAGACACATGTGCAACTCTTGGGTATCTTTATTGAGGAAACCCCTCAAGGAAGGTTCCTTGATGCTGGTGAGGGGCTCTTGATCTAGGGAACTGGATCTGTGCTCCAGTTCCCTGAGTTAAACCTGAATACCTTCCATCCCTCCCCCAAGCACTCTATAATCCTATGGGTTTAGTGCTTCCCCCTTGATTATAATAATAATTTATTGAGGAAACGTTTCCTCAGTAAAGATACCCAAGAGTTGCACATGTGTCTAAATTATCAATATGACAGATAATCGATTTAATAAGAGATATGACTACCCTTTGATTTTATAAGCATTGCTACACGTTGTGGCATAGAGTCGACCAGTGTTGAACACATTTTGGCACGTTCTTCGCAGTGATACAGGTCCTAATTACAGCAGCAATTAACTTCTCCACAGTTGAACAGTCCTGTTTCGTGATCCTACGTTTGGTTATTGCCCATAGATTCTCAGTTGGGTTGAGGTCAGGAGAGTATCCAGACCAGACTCTCTTGGAAGAATGTAAGCCTTTTTCTGGAAGCGAGGCATGGAGCAAAATGCTGTTGGAAAATGCCTTCTCCATCAGGAAAGTCTCTCTCCACAATAGGAAGCAAATGAATTGCCAGTATTGCCTTGTATTTGTCACTGTTCAATGTTCCCTCAACAATAAGCCGCCCAGGGCCTTTAGCAGTAAATAAACTAAAAATTATTTTCTTAGGTGGTTGTTTTGGCGCTTGTTAAATGTATCCATTCCGAAGAGGATTGCTTTCGATCCATCTCACTGCCACTGATCTGTACCCATGTTATTCAAAATGTGCCTCGTCTGAAAATATAAGTTTTCTCCATTCATCTGTCATCCATCCCTTGTGATCGAGTGCCCACCGAAGCCGTTTTTTCTTCATAGCTGCAGTCATTAATTGTTTCTTTACCGTCTTTCTGGCAGTTCTACCAGAAATACAGAACCTTCGTCGAGCAGTTGAAGAATTAACATTTACGCCAGCTGAAGCCAAATCTTTCTGTAGAACTTTGCTGGTGTTCTTGGGATCCTTCACACTATTTCTTATGATAACCTTGTCATGGTGAGGTGTTGCCTTGCATTTTCCTTCACATTTTTCTCGACGCAGCGCTCCATAATCGCTAGTGTCGTCAGCTGTCTTGAGAATCCGACCAACAGTTGACTTTGTTTAGCTCAGTTTTTCGGTGAGCTGTCTGAATCTCAAATATGCATATTTTCTAAGAGCTATAGTACTTACACGCTTCCTAGTAGTAACATCCATCAAGAATTTCAGCAATGATCATGAGTTGAAGGGGAGAATTTGTCAAAACCACATTTATTCTCAGAGCAAGCTTGCAAGAATAGTCTTACAGAGCAACAGCTGTTGTAGCACTGACGAGAGTCGCAGGGTAACTCTCATGAAAAGATCAAACCCAAACTATATTAATTAAAACATATTACGAGATAATTACAAAATTCACACCTGTCCCAGTTAATTTGCATACTACTGTAATAGTCAAAGCACCAGTAATAAAATTAGTGAATTACGCTTGGTAGCATGATCGGGGAAACACTGATGTTATTTCAATAACTGAAACATAGTTTAATTTAAAGAGTCTGGACATGATTGCCGAGTGTCATATTCAGGGGTTTAAGTTGTTCCATGTTTATAAAAATATCTGGAGTGGGGCTGGAGTTACATTATATCTACGACATATCTTGAATTTTGTTTTGATTAGACATTGAATCTGTTTGGGTAGAATTTTTAGGATAAGAAAAAAATATTTTAGTTGTTATGTACCGACCCTCTAACTTAGATAGCGACAGAGGGAGACTTTGGAATGAAGTTGTTAAGGCTTCTAGACGTTATAACGTAGTAATAATAGGGGATTTTATCTTTAGTCAAATAGACTTTGACTGGAAATTTAGAGTCCAGTGACTTTCTGGAAAATGTTCGGGAGTGCTTATTGCGCACACATAGGCACCGTTGTTTTGGCTTTAGATTTCTTCTTACCATGACTCCCAAGTTTGTTTCACATTCTGAGTGTTGAAGCTCTGCATCACTTAGTTTATAACTTGAAGGGTTATTTTCATTCCCAAGGACTAGTACTTTACACTTTTCTACATTGAACTTTATCTGTCACTTTTCAGACCAAGACATTAATTTGTCTAAATCCTCCTATTTTTGTGTCATCAGCGAATTCACTCATGTCACTTACAATTTATTTATCAAGGCCAGTAATGTAAATTAAAACTTATCCTTATGGAACACCACTAGTGACCAGTCCCCGTTCACATTTGACCCCATTAATGGAAACTCTCTGCTTTCTATTGGTAAGCCATGCCTCTGTCCATTATAAAACTTTCCCTCCTATACCATGAGCTGTGAGGTTCTCTATCGAAGGCTTTACTTACTAAAATCCAAATAAACAACGTTATAATTTTTAATTGATGTCCACTGTATCAAATGTTTCATTGAAAAACGTCAGTAAATTTGTCAGTCAGGAACGACCTCACGTGAACCCATGCTGAGACTTATTAATCAAATTATGCCCATCAAGGTTACTTCTAATAAAATCAGCTACAATTGATTCTAATAATTTGGCTAGTATTATTTATTATTATGCTGGTGAGGGGGTCTTGACCTAGGGAATTGGATCTGTGCTTTAGTTACCTAAATTAATAATAAATAATAATAATAATAGTAATAATGATAATAATAATAATTATTATTATTATTATAACGAACGTCGCCAACTCAGTGCAGTGTTTACCTCGCTGTGGGAGCAGTTTTCTCATGCTTTGCTTACATTTTTGACAGTCAAATGGCCAAATTTCGTTTTTCTGTGCATGAGTCCTAAGAAAGTAAGTGTAAAGGACAATGCTGAGAAGAAAAAGAGTGATTTACATGGAATTAAAGCATGACATCATAGATAAACAAGCGAGGTGTCCAGGTTTTGCGATGATGGGGAAGGAGGGGGAGCTGGCTAGTAACTCAAATGTAGGCTCGTAACTCAGATCAAAAAAGCGCCCCAGGGAAGGGTCGTGTCTCAGAAAACTCGTATGTTGGGACACTCGTAAGTCAAGGCTCCACTGTACATTAATATGTTCTTTCTTCTGCACTTTTTTCCTGTTCAGTTTTGCTGTAACACTATATCTGTTACTTTCATTACCCTGTGTCACTTCATGAAATCAAAGCCTAAATCATTCTTTCCATATTCATTATTTCCATTCCTAAATCCATTCGTCCAACTAATCCTAGTTTAAAGCCCGAAGAAGACCCTCAACTAAACTCGCAAAAAACCCACACTTGCCCTCGATAAGTGAACCCCATCCCAGCTGCGTTATCTTTACAGTGTTTGTCCAACCAACAGTTAATACTAATTGCTCTGGTCAACCATTCATTTCCAACACCACTTCTTGCCAAATGCCACATATAACAGGGCACCCTCCCTTCTTCCTAATTATTATTCACCCTTACTGAATAAGGAACTGAGAGATAAACTCCTCTTAAGTAGTGAAGGTACACTGAGAGAGATATTTCTGTCAGTGTTTGCTGTGAGTTACATACTTCTCTGTGAATATTCATTAAGAGGTACACAGCTCTCAGCCTATATACACAATGATGAGAAATATGCAACTCTCATTGTTTATGTACACTAAAAGCTACACACCCCTAATTGTATATTCTTTGAGATATACGCAGCTCTTAGTATACATACACTGAGAAGAAGACTGGTCAAGCATTTAAAAAATTGATTACGGAATTTGGTTGACATTTAAAGAAAAGGTCTCTCTCTGTCTCTGTCTGTCTGTCTGTCTGTCTGTCTGTCTGTCTGTCTGTCTGTCTGTCTGTCTCTCTCTCTCTCTCTCTCTCTCTCTCTCTCTCTCTCTCTCTCTCTCTCTCTCTCTCTCTCTCTCTCTCTCTCTCTCTCTCTCTCTCTCTCTCTTTCTCTCTCTTTAATCTTCAGAAAGAGCAAAATTGTCAGTATCATCGGTATATAGGTTACACAAATCCACAATATCATGACTGTAACAGTAACACAAATACACAATACCATGACTGTAACAATAACAGTAATCCACAATACAATGACTGTAACAGTAACACTAACACACAATACAATGACTATAACAGTAACACAAATACACAATACTATGACTGCAACAGTAACACTTATACACAATACAATGACTATAACAGTACACAAATGCACAATACCATGACTGTAACAGAAATATTAATACACAATACCATGACTGTAACAGAAATATTAATACACAATACCATGACTGTAACAGTAACACTAATACACAATACCATGACTGTGACAGTAGCACTAATACACAATACCATAACCATAACAGTAACACTAATACACAATACCATGACTGTAACAGTAACACTAATACACAATACCATGACTGTAACAGTAAGACTGATACACAATATCATGACTGTAACAGTAATACTGATACACAATACCATGACCATAACAGTAACACTAATACACAATACCATGACTGTAACAGTAACACTAATACACAATACCATGACTGTAACAGTAACACAGATACACAATACCATGACAGTAACAGTAACACTAATACACAATACCATGACTGTAACAGTAACACTAATACACAATACCATGACTGTAACAGTAACAATAATACACAATACAATGACTGTAACAGTAACACTAATACACAATACCATGACTGTAACAGTAACACTGATACACAATACAATGACTGTAACAGTAACACTAACACACAATACCATGACTGTAACAGTAACACAGATACACAATACCATGACTGTAACAGTAACACTGATACACAATACCATGACTGTAACAGTAACACTGATACACAATACCACGACTGGAACAGTAACACTAATACACAATACCATGACTGTAACAGTAACACTGATACACAATACCATGACTGTAACAGTAACACTGATACACAATACCACGACTGGAAAAGTAACACTAATACACAATACCATGGCTGTAACAGGAACACTGATACACAATACCATGACTGTAACAGTAACACAAATGCAAAATACCATGACTGTAACAGTAACACTGATACACAATACCATGACTGTAACAGTAACACAAATACACAATACCATGACTGTAACAGTAACACTGATACACAATACCATGACTGTAACAGTAACACAAATACACAATACAATAACTGTAATAGAAACACTAATACACAATACCATGACTGTAACAGTAACACAAATACACAATACCATGACTGTAACAGTAACACTGATACACAATACCATGACTGTAAAAGTAGCACTAATACACAATACCATGACTGTACCAGTAACACTAATACACAATACCATGACTGTAACAGTAGCACTAATACACAATACCATGACCATAACAGTAACACTAATACACAATACCATGACTGTAACAGTAACACTGATACACAATACCATGACTGTAACAGTAGCACTAATACACAATACCATGACCATAACAGTAACACTAATACACAATACCATGACTGTAACAGTAACGCTGATACACAATACCATGACTGTAACAGTAACACAAATACACAATACCATCACTGTAACAGTAACACAAATACACAATACCATAACTGTAAGAGAAACACTAATACACAATACCATGACTGTAACAGTAACACAAATACACAATACCATAACTGTAAGAGAAACACTAATACACAATACCATGACTGTAACAGTAACACAAATACACAATACCATAACTGTAAGAGAAACACTAATACACAATACCATGACTGTAACAGTAACACAAATACACAATTCCATGACTGTAACAGTAAGACTGATACACAATACCATGACTGTAACAGTAGCACTAATACACAATACCACGACAGTAACAGTAACACTAGTACACAATACCATGACTGTAACAGTAACACTGATACACAATACCATGACTGTAGCAGTAACACTGATACACAATACCATGACTGTAACAGTAGCACTAATACACAATACCATGACAGTAACAGTAACACTAGTACACAATACCATGACTGTAACAGTAACACTGATACACAATACCATGACTGTAACAGTAACACTGATACACAATACCATGACTGTAACAGTAACACTAATACACAATACCATGACTGTAACAGTAACACAAATACACAATACCATGACTGTAACAGTAAAACAAATACACAATACCATGACTGTAACAGTAACACTGATACACATTACCATGACTGTAACAGTAACACAAATACACAATACCATAACTGTAAGAGAAACACTAATACACAATACCATGACTGTAACAGTAACACAAATACACAATACCATGACTGTAACAGTAACACAAATATACAATACCATAACTGTAAGAGATACACTAATACACAATACCATGACTGTAACAGTAACACAAATACACAATTCCATGACTGTAACAGTAAGACTGATACACAATACCATGACTGTAACAGTAACACTGATACACAATACCATGACCATAACAGTAACACTAATACACAATAAAATGACTGTAACAGTAACACTGATACACAATACCATGACTGTAACAGTAACACTAATACACAATACCATGACTGTAACAGTAACACTGATACACAATACCATGACTGTAACAGTAACACTAATACACAATACCATGACTGTAACAGTAACACTGATACACAATACCATGACTGTAACAGTAACACTAATACACAATACCATGACTGTAACAGTAACACTGATACACAATACCATGACTGTAACAGTAACACAAATACACAATACCATGACTGTAACAGTAACACTGATACACATTACCATGACTGTAACAGTAACACAAATACACAATACCATGACTGTAACAGTAACACAAATACACAATACCATGACTGTAACAGTAACACAAATACACAATACCATGACTGTAACAGTAACACTGATACACATTACCATGACTGTAACAGTAACACAAATACACAATACCATGACTGTAACAGTAACACAAATACACAATACCATGACTGTAACAGTAACACTAATACACAATACCATGACTGTAACAGTAACACTAATACACAATACCATGACTGTAACAGTAACACTAATACACAATACCATGACAGTAACAGTAACACTAGTACACAACACCATGACTGTAACAGTAACACTGATACACAATACCATGACTGTAGCAGTAACACTGATACACAATACCATGACTGTAACAGTAGCACTAATACACAATACCATGACAGTAACAGTAACACTAGAACACAATACCATGACTGTAACAGTAACACTGATACACAATACCATGACTGTAACAGTAACACTGATACACAATACCATGACTGTAATAGTAACACTAATACACAATACCATGACTGTAACAGTAACACAAATACACAATACCATGACTGAAACAGTAACACAAATACACAATACCATGACTGTAACAGTAACACAAATACACAATACAATGACTGTAACAGTAACACTGATACACAATACCATGACTGTAACAGTAACACTAATACACAATACCATGACTGCAACAGTAACACTGATACACAATACCATGACTGTAACAGTAACACAAATACACAATACCATGACTGTAACAGTAACACAAATATACAATACCATAACTGTAAGAGATACACTAATACACAATACCATGACTGTAACAGTAACACAAATACACAATTTCATGACTGTAACAGTAAGACTGATACACAATACCATGACTGTAACAGTAACACTGATACACAATACCATGACCATAACAGTAACACTAATACACAATAAAATGACTGTAACAGTAACACTGACACACAATACCATGACTGTAACAGTAACACTAATACACAATACCATGACTGTAACAGTAACACTGATACACAATACCATGACTGTAACAGTAACACTAATACACAATACCATGACTGTAACAGTAACACTGATACACAATACCATGACTGTAACAGTAACACTAATACACAATACCATGACTGTAACAGTAACACTGATACACAATACCATGACTGTAACAGTAACACTGATACACAATACCATGACTGTAACAGTAACACAAATACACAAAACCATGACTGTAACAGTAACACTAATACACAATACCATGACTGTAACAGTAACACTAATACACAATACCATGACTATAACAGTAACACTAATACACAATACCATGACTGTAAAAGCAACACTAATACACAATACCATGACTGTAACAGTAACACTAATACACAATACCATGACTGTAACAGTAACACTAATACACAACACCATGACTGTAACAGTAACACTAATACACAATACCATGACTGTAACAGTAACACTGATACACAATACCATGACTGTAACAGTAACACTAATACACAATACCATGACTGTAACAGTAACACTAATACACAATACCATGACTGTAACAGTAACACTAATACACAATACCATGACTGTAACAGTAACACTGATACACAATACCATGACTGTAACAGTAACACTGATACACAATACAATGACTGTAACAGTAACACTGATACACAATACCATGACTGTAACAGTAACACTGATACACAATACCATGACTGTAACAGTAACACTAATACACAATACCATTACTGTAACAGTAACATTAATACACAATACCATGACTGTAACAGTAACACTAATACACAATACCATGACTGTAACAGTAACACTAATACACAATACCATGACTGTAACAGTAAGACTAATACACAATACCATGACTGTAACAGTAACACTGATACACAATACCATGACTGTAACAGTAACACTAATACACAATACCATGACTGTAACAGTAACACTAATACACAATACCATGGCTGTAACAGTAACACTAATACACAATACCATGGATGTAACAGTAACACTGATACACAATACCATGACTGTAACAGTAACACTGATACACAATACCATGACTGTAACAGTAACACTGATACACAATACCATGACTGTAACAGTAACACTAATACACAATACCATGACTGTAACAGTAACACTGATAGACAATACCATGACTGTAACAGTAACACTAATACACAATACCATGACTGTAACAGTAACACTAATACACAATACCATGACTGTAACAGTAACACTGATACACAATACCATGACTGTAACAGTAACACTAATACACAATACCATGGCTGTAACAGTAACACTAATACACAATACCATGACTGTAACAGTAACACTAATACACAATACCATGACTGTAACAGTAACACTAATACACAATACCATGACTGTAACAGTAACACTAATACACAATACCATGACTGTAACAGTAACACTAATACACAATACCATGACTGTAACAGTAACACTGATACACAATACCATGACTGTAACAGTAACACTGATACACAATACCATGACTGTAACAGTATCACTAATCCTCAATACCATGACTGTAACAGTAACACTAATCCTCAATACCATGACTGTAACAGTAACACTAATATTCAATACCATGACTGTAACAGTAACATTGATACACAATACCATGACTGTAACAGTAACACTAATCCTCAATACCATGACTGTAACAGTAACACTAATCCTCAATACCATGACTGTAACAGTAACACTAATCCTCAATACCATGGCTGTAACAGTAACACTGATACACAATACCATGACTGTAACAGTAACACTGATACACAATACCATGACTGTAACAGAAACACTGATACACAATACCATGACTGTAACAGTAACACTAATACACAATACCATGACTGTAACAGTAACACTAATACACAATACCATGACTGTAACAGTAACACCAATACACAATACCATGACTGTAACAGTAACACTGATACACAATACCATGACTGTAACAGTAACACTAATCCTCAATACCATGACTGTAACAGTAACACTAATCCTCAATACCATGACTGTAACAGTAACACTGATACACAATACCATGACTGTAACAGTAACTCTGATACACAATACCATGACTGTAACAGTAACACTAATGCTCAATACCATGACTGTAACAGTAACACTAATACACAATACCATGACTGTAACAGTAACATTGATACACAATACCATGACTGTAACAGTAACACTGATACACAATACCATGACTGTAACAGTAACACTAATACACAATACCATGACTGTAACAGTAACAGTAAAACACAATACCATGACTGTAACAGTAACACTGTTACACAATACCATGACCGTAACAGTAACAGTAACACACAATACCATGACTGTAACAGTAACACTGTTACACAATACCATGACTGTAACAGTAACATTGATACACAATACCATGACTGTAACAGTAACACTGATACACGATACCATGACTGTAACAGTAACACTAATACACAATACCATGACTGTAACAGTAACAGTAACACACAATACCATGACTGTAACAGTAACACTGTTACACAATACCATGACTGTAACAGTAACAGTAACACACAATACCATGACTGTAACAGTAACACTAATACACAATACCATGACTGTAACAGTAAAACTAATACACAATACCATGACTGTAACAGTAACACTAATACACAATACCATGACTGTAACAGTAACACTGATACACAATACCATGACTGTAACAGTAACACTGATACACAATACCATGACTGTAACAGTAAAACTAATACACAATACCATGACTGTAACAGTAAAACTAATACACAATACCATGACTGTAACAGTAACACTGATACACAATACCATGACTGTAACAGTAAAACTAATACACAATACCATGACTGTAACAGTAAAACTAATACACAATACCATGACTGTAACAGTAACACTGATACACAATACCATGACTGTAACAGTAAAACTAATACACAATACCATGACTGTAACAGTAAAACTAATACACAATACCATGACTGTAACAGTAACACTGATACACAATACCATGACTGTAACAGTAACACTGATACACAATACCATGACTGTAACAGTAACACTGATACACAATACCATGACTGTAACAGTAAAACTAATACACATTACCATGACTGTAACAGTAACACTCATACACAATACCATGACTGTAAGAGTAACACTAATACACAATACCATGACTGTAACAGTAACACTAATACACATTACCATGACTGTAACAGTAACACTGATACACAATACCATGACTGTAACAGTAAAACTAATACACATTACCATGACTGTAACAGTAACACTAATACACATTACCATGACTGTAACAGTAACACTAATACACAATACCATGACTGTAACAGTAACACTAATACACAATACCATGACTGTAACAGTAACACTAATACACATTACCATGACTGTAACAGTAACACTAATACACAATACCATGACTGTAACAGTAACACTAATACACAATACCATGACTGTAACAGTAACACTAATACACATTACCATGACTGTAACAGTAACACTAATACACAATACCATGACTGTAACAGTAACACTAATACACATTACCATGACTGTAACAGTAACACTAATACACATTACCATGACTGTAACAGTAACACTAATACACATTACCATGACTGTAAGAGTAACACTGATACACAATACCATGACTGTAACAGTAACACTAATACACAATACCATGACTGTAACAGTAACACTAATACACATTACCATGACTGTAACAGTAACACTAATACACAATACCATGACTGTAACAGTAACACTAATACACAATACCATGACTGTAACAGTAACACTAATACACAATACCATGACTGTAACAGTAACACTAATACACAATACCATGACTGTAACAGTAACACTAATACACAATACCATGACTGTAACAGTAACACTGATACACAATACCATGACTGTAACAGTAACACTAATACACAATACCATGACTGTAACAGTAACACTAATACACAATACCATGACTGTAACAGTAACACTAATACACATTACCATGACTGTAACAGTAACACTAATACACATTACCATGACTGTAACAGTAACACAAATACACAATACCATGACTGTAACAGTAACACTAATACACAATACCATGACTGTAACAGTAACACTGATACACAATACCATGACTGTAACAATAACACTGATACACAATACCATGACTGTAACAGTAACACTGATACACAATACCATGACTGTAACAGTAACACTAATACACAATACCATGACTGTAACAGTAACACTGATACACAATACCATGACTGTAACAGTAAAACTAATACACAATACCATGACTGTAACAGTAAAACTAATACACAATACCATGACTGTAACAGTAACACTGATACACAATACCATGACTGTAACAGTAACACTGATACACAATACCATGACTGTAACAGTAACACTGATACACAATACCATGACTGTAACAGTAAAACTAATACACATTACCATGACTGTAACAGTAACACTCATACACAATACCATGACTGTAAGAGTAACACTAATACACAATACCATGACTGTAACAGTAACACTAATACACATTACCATGACT